>NC_070609.1:54880769-55183461 GCF_027172205.1 Podarcis raffonei | reverse complement strand
TGCAGATCAAAAAGGTGGGAAAAGAAGTGAACAGGAGGGCCTGGTTGCAGCTAAGGGTCAAACCATGTTAGGTTAATCACAAAGCTCCAGCCTTAACACAGTTTTTCTCCCAAAGAGCCAGGCTGTCCCTAAATCCAGACAGGAGCCCTAGCATTTGGTGTGTGGGTGTGTTGGGGTTAACCCTTTACCCACTTGTTTTAAGTCCAATCCACATCGGGTCTCCACTCATAAAGTTTGCTTGGCAAAATAGATGCCATCCATTTATTTATTTTTTTGTTTCTTGGCAGTGGAAATCTGGATCAGACACACAGTTAAGAGTTCAAGGGTTGTATCCTCTCTAAATTCCACATTAGCATCCAAATCCAGTGATATATGTTTTTAAAGAAAAACCAACCAACCAAAAACCCTGCACAGAAGGGTGCAATTGTGTTACTAATGTCACATGTAGTCTGACCCCAAGGTAAAGAGTGGGGCAGCAAGAAAACTCAGTGAAATTACATACAAACACATGCTAACAACCTTTTCTGTGACTGGTATTTAAAGCCATTGTGCAAGGATCAAGAGTAGCCACCCCAACCAGCTGTTCCTCAGATGTTTTGCCCTACTAGGTCCATCAGCCCCAGCCAGCATGTTGCAGTTCAGCACATTTGGTGGACACCAGACTGGAGAAGACTGATATACAGAGCTGCAAAACCTGGGAGTTCTGAAGTCACTAGGAATAACCATGCACACCTGTTAAAAATAGAGCTGTCAGCAAAGTTCATCCAAGCCAAGCTCAGAAATGAACTACACGTTTTATTTGCAAACTTGCAAACTTTTTGAGTTCACAGCTCCCTTGACCAACTACCTTCCTTCTCTGGCACCCCTGTGGGGTTCAGGAGCCCAATTATGTCACCCCTTGCCTGAACCGATTCTTTCCACCTCAATCCTATTGCTAGATGGCATCAAGTTTTCCAGCTAATCTGGAAAAATAAACAGTCAAAACCACAGAATTTAATCAGCTCCACTTTGCACAAAGACCTCAGCAATCATTAATATGCTCCCACACACTTACCCAAACACAAAAAGGGGGTGGGCTCCACAAAACATTTTTCTTCAATAAAAAGCTACCCTGAAAATGTCAGAGTATTTAAAAACCTTGAATAAACAAAAGGGAACAAATTGGATGTGGCTTAATGGAATAACTAATAGCACACTAGTAGTTGGCTGGGGGGCGGGAGCACATACAAAAAACAACAACCCACATTGTAAAGTGAGCTTAAAAAAAACAGAAAGAAACCTAACATGTCCCCGTCCCTTGTGAATCATAATTCTCAAACCTTTTTCAGAAACAAACAATAGAATTAGAATATAAACTACCCAATTATTTAGAACTGGCATTCGTATCCACCTGCTTTTTTTATTTAGTGGGGGAAAGGCTATTGAGCTCCTGGAGACACATTTTCATCATCCAGTGTAATAAGAAAAACCATCTCCTTTGTCATAAAAACCTTGATGAAACAAATTACTGTTGCAGGGGAGGGGTAGAGGGGAGGGAAGAGGATATTAAAAGTTTCTAAACGGTGCTGCTGGTGGAATCATACAAATGCTACATCACATCTGGCATGGATAACTATGGAAAATACAGTGGTGGGGGCAGGTCTGGCCAAAAGAGTAAAGGTAAGTTCACAGATATTTTACAGCCTACCCAGTCTCCATCAGTAAATCTTCACGCACTTTGTTGATTGTTCTTGCTGACACCCTTGTCCTACACCAGGTATTGTCTCAAAGGCAGCCTTCTGGAGGCCGTGGGACGTGGGTGGAACAATGGATGAGTTTTACAGACAATAGGCTACATTGCAGCTAGGCATGTCAGATAATTTTTTTCATGAATAGAAACAGGAGTGGAAAATGATGATCACTTATTCGTTCCATATCTGGGACAGAAATTGATCCAGTGTGGATGTGGTTGGTATTCACTGTCATTGTTTTCAGTTTGCAAATGATACACACACATACATACATATATATATATATATATATATATATATATATATATATATATATTCTCTCTCTCTCTCTCTCTCTCTCTCTCACACACACACACACACACACACACACACACACACACACACACACTGTGTTCCTTTTACAAGCAAGTAAGCCGTTAAATCGCTTGCAGTTTCTGAACAGGCTGCAAAATCTGTCAGAAAGTGGTTCAGACTTACTACTCCATTGTCAGGATAGACCTCCTGGTTCCATCTCTCCCTCCTCTGCTGTCCACAATCTGAACAAGATTGTTGGATGCTGATCTGACACCCTTACATGCTCTCTTACCTATTTGATGTCCTTATAGGGTTCTCAGCATTTTATCACACTAGGATCTTAATCTGCCCTTTGGACACATGAAATTGCTTAACGTCAACAACAGAGAATTGTTTAGTAAGTTTCAAGTTTTTGACACTATGTACAAGAGTTTCCTCTTTTTCAATAAACAAAAGTGTTGGGAAGGGTTGTCGCTCAGGGTTGGAGCATGCAGGAAGTCCTGGGTCCAATTCCCAGCAGCATCTCCAGGTACGGGTGGGAATTTCCCCAGAGAGAAATCATGGAGAGTGGCTGCCAATCAGTGCAGGCAATGCTGCTCTAGATGGACCAATAGTCAGACTCGATTCCTATGTTCCTATGATGAACTAATTTTGTTATTAGGGCTTATTAATGAAGGAAGATCACTTAGTCAGCAAAAAATAATGACTGTTATTTTCCTTTAAGACCGTAAACACAGGGAATCTTGCTCAGCTTTACTCAGCTGTAAAACATCTTTTGAAGTGTTAGAGAGAAATTGTTTGGAAACAGCATGAAATGAAACATCCATTTTCAGTCCTGTGGTTTTCTCAAATGAATTTCAGATACAATTAGGGACCTGATCCTACATACTGGGAAGGAAGGAGGGAAAAAAGCTCACCAACCTTCAGCTACTTTCAATCAGACCCCAAGCAATGCACCTACTTAGTCTTCAAACCTACGTTTTGCAAAAAGAAAAGCTGAGTGCACTACACTAATAGTTTAAGAGCTAGGTCACCTGCTCACCATTCATTTAGAAGAAGAAGAAGAAGAGTTTGGATTTGATATCCCGCCTTTCACTCCCTTTTAAGGAGTCTCAAAGCGGCTAACATTCTCCTTTCCCTTCCTCCCCCACAACAAACACTCTGTGAGGTGAGTGGGGCTGAGAGACTTCAAAGAAGTGTGACTAGCCCAAGGTCACCCAGCAGCTGCATGTGGAGGAGCGGAGACGCGAACCCGGTTCCCCAGATTAGGAGTCTACCGCTCTTAACCACTACACCACACTGGCTCTTTAAAGAACATTAAAAGTATTTAAAGGCCCCCCCCCCCGCCCGCAATGAATCCTGGAAACTGGTTTTGTTTAGGGTTCTTAAGAGTTGAACTAAGGGTGAACTACAATTTCCAGGATTTTTCAGGGGGAGCCATGCGCTTGAAATGTGCCTGAAAAGCATGGTGTGGGCATGACCCTAGTCAGTCAGAGAAGTATGATACCTGAGGCCAGATATTTCAGACAGTGATAAACCTATATGGCCTTTATACTTGTCCCCTACTCTGCAAAGTGAAGCACTCTCCATCCTCTCCATTGCAGTACATTGAAATAACATGAAGATTTTAGTGCTATTTATTTGTTTCAATGCTGAGACCCACACAGATTCCCACCTGCATCGTGAAAGGCATTCCAATAGATTTAGGAGCCATCAAGGCTTCTCAGTAGTAAAAGCTGGGAATGAAATGTCACTCAGCTTTAGACTTTGATGATAATTTGGATATTGGTGAACTTTGTCTGTTTATAAATCCCTGAAAGACAGACATACTAAATTCCATTAACAACTTGGCAGTTTGAGGTTTCCTTTCAGCCCCGGGGTGGAGGGAGGGAGGGGGTAGGAAGCAAAACATTCATGCATGCTGGAATTAAGTCCACAAATCCCATTTGGCGTTAACAAGTTTTTGTTCGGAGATTTCCACAGGAATCATTTGCAAAGAGAGAAGTTGTGACTCATGCAAGGGGGGTTGTGTGTGTGCTAGCAGGGGGGGCATAAGCTTGTTTCCATCAAGGAAAATAAAAAGTACCCTCCCTCTTTCTTAAAAGAATATAAACAAGTATTCTCCCCACTTTTGTGCTTCTGCCATATCATTTAGATGCATCAAAAAGACCCTAGAGGTTTGCTAAAGCAATGAACTGATATTTAAATTTATGCAGAAACCACCACCCCCCACAGCATATGTGAAAAGAAGCCTTGGTGTGAGCACTGCTGCATGTTACGCAGGAGTGCAGAAGGAAATAAATGAAAGTCTTCTGTCTCTGTGTAAACAACAAAGGTGAAACTTGGGCATTCCAGCAAATATCCATTGAGGTGAAAACAGCGGTAGAAACTAACTAACAGCTTTGCCTGACTACACACACATACATCAAAGGCATCTATCTATATAGAGGTGGATATGGAAATGCCTGCCATATCTCCCGTGTTAGAAGATTAAACTTTATCCCTCCTAGAAAGCCTGAGCAAATCAACATCTATAATTTATCTTCCACAAAGGGGCTTCCTCACGAAGCGATCACAGCCAATCAGGGATCACACATAGGCAGTATGCTGTCTTCACACTCTCACACAGCCAAGCTAGATTTGGCCATGTGATGAGATTATAAACTCAAATCCAATAGAAGTCATTAACCATCACCCTCACCCAGAATAGGCTCTTAGAAATGTCACCTAGCTAGCTAGAGGAGTAGGGATTGCTTCCAGTCCTTGCTCTAAGTGGGTGAGCATCTCCCCATTTTGCAGGCCCACCAACAACTGCTGAAGACTGGGAGTGTGCTTCTTTGGAAGATGAAATTTGCTCAGCCCCTACATATTGTGGACCACATAATGCTCTGCAATTAATTCATGACTGCTACTTTCAAAGCCTGCACAGCGTACATTCAAAGTGTCATTAAGGACTTCATTAAAATGTAGCTGTAATGAGCATGATTTGTCACTTCTTTTGAGATGCTTTCCAATTATTTTCCATGCGACTGATTCCCAAAAGAAAACCAGAGTTATTAAGTAGAGCTCTTTGTTTTTGGGGATGGGCTTCCAGAAAATGTCTTTTGAAAATTGAGTCTATAAGAACACCCACGCGACCTGGTTTGGCCCAAGCATCATGAACCAATGGAAACCAAAATTGCCTGAAGGGGACAAAAGCATGGTGGGAGTCAACTATCAAACTCATTCAGAATACAGTTCTTATATAATTAGAGCTAAGTGTAGTATTAGGCTTAGATAAGCATGCACAACCATCTTTACTGGTGACTCTGAAGTAAACTTCAATGGCCCACTGAACAAAATCTGCTTAGCTATCACCCCTACACACACACACACACACACACTACAGAAAGTGTTCAGATAAGTAAACAGTGGTGCCCATAAGTACAATTGTTGTAGATGTCTATTTATTCTGTTTCAGTTGCGGTTAGCCTGTTTTCTTCAGAATTTCCAAATACCTGAGGTTGATTTCAGGTGGCCATAAATGGCTAAAGTGATGATGGAACAAAGCTCTATATAGCACAGTGGTATATAGTCCATGGGTAGGCAAACTAAGGACTGGGGGCTGTATCTGGCCCAATCACCTTCTAAATCCGGCCCGCTGACGGTCCGGGAATCAGCGTATTTTTACATGAGTAGAATATGTGCTTTTATTTAAAATGCATCTCTGGGTTATTTGTGGGGCACAGGAATTCATTCATCCCCCCCAAAAAAAAATAGTCCGGCCCCCCACAAGGTCTAGGGACAGTGGACCAGCCTCTCGCTGAAAATGTTTGCTGACCCTGATATAGTCCTTCTCAGCCCATGTACCATATGCCCTTCGGGGTGGGTGGGTGCACATGCCATGAGGAGACAGGACCAGAGGCAAAAATGGATGGAACAACAAATGGAAATGCTGCATTTCTACAGTAGGTGAGTTTCTACACCCACACCCTCTCTGTCTTCCAGCAAGTAAAGCAAAAACACCATCAGAGTTCAAGGATACATTCTAGACAGGCCAAAAACACTCAAGGAGGGTGTGAAGCAAGGCTGGTGAGAAATATGGCCTCTTAGACAGAGCGTGTGCAATTAAAGAGGAGGTGCATCCTAGAGACAGTGCTGAGGGCCACATTCAGTCCCAGGACCTGAGGTTTCCCACAGTTGGCTGTAAATCAGAGCACTTTTAAGCCAAGAACAGCAGAGGGGAAAAGTGAAGTGAAGTAATAAACCCTGGAGATCTAAAGTGTTCACCAAACCAAAAGACCATTAAAGCCAGAGTCTAAAAACAACAACCACCTAGCTGTACCACCGCCATTTGGAGTCAACAGTATACAGATTAATGCTGTAACTCGGTATAATGTATTCATATGAGGCGTCCATATGATGAACAGGTAAATAATGAGCCTTTGTGACACAGAGGATGCTTTGCATGGGGAAGGTCCCAGGTTCAATTTCTGGCATCTTAAAAGCTTCTCAGTTAACATGGTGGGGATGTGTAATCTCTGCCTGAGCTACTGCCAGTCAGAGCAAGCCAGACAATATGCTTGGCATGCAATGTTAGGACAGTATTAACTGAGTATATAAATCAAAAGATGAAAAATGAATGGCTTCTATGTTCACTCTCATTTTCATTTCCAACAAACTTAGGGCTCACCATTTCTTTTCCCCATTTTATAAGCTAAGCAGTCAGACTATTCTAAAACTATAATGTCTCTCCCCAATTTTGTAATCTCACATTCCCGTTTTTGCTCCCCACCCTGCGTATTGGTATCAGCAAGATCTCACCTTCAGGAGTTTCTCAATATCACTCCTAGGTTTCTCCCTTCTCCTTCTAGCTGGAGAAATAGGTTACAAGAAGATGTTTTAATCATTCTAAACCATTCTTTTTAAAAGGAATTAGCACTTCAAAGCAATGAAAAGCCAGTGGAAGAAATAAAAGAGATCCATTTGTATGGAGTCTGAAAGTTCACATACAATGCGTTTGTGACTAAAAAAGTGGACCATCTGTAGGTCTGTTGCGTTTTTGTTTTTTAAAAAAAACTGTGTTAAAAGGAAGATACAAAGAAATAGGAAAAGCTGCTAAATAATAGTGCCTAAAATTCAATTAAAGCAAGAGTTAAAGGAGCATTTAAAATTGGAGTGTTCTACAGATTGGTCATTGGTATATTTCTTTAAAGTGTGCTTTCCAATTCAAAAGGAGTCAGTTGCAATTGTTAGCTATGGGCTCAAGCCTGATTATTCCAAAGCTAATGAACAATGCTGTCTCATTGACCCCTACCTTCCTGTGCCAAGAATCTATTTTAGAAATGTATTCGCAGCCTCTCAAAGTAGTGGGGGGTGGCTAACATTCTCAAAGCTGGGCAATCCTCTGAGGTCTGTGTGCCAGGGGTGGTCACATTTGCCACTGCACTTGCCACATATATCTGCAGAAACCACTCATACATGCTCCCCATGCATGCACCACCCATTAACTCACATGACCACTACATAGTGTATATGTAGACAAGCAGAACAGGTCCTTTCTCTCCCACCCCAATCAGGGACACACTATACTCACCCCCAGCATAGTGCTAAGCTGAGAGGAGAGAATGAAAGCTCTTGCCTCCATGTACGCTTCTAAAAATAGCATAAGGTCTTTTGAATGCTGCTGGATTACAACTCCCATTGTTCCATTTCTCATTCTACAACATCTGGACAGTGACAGGTTGCCTACCCTTAATATGAAATTAATGACTAGTAGAGGGGCACATCTAAGTGACAACTGCCTAATAAAAGTAAGTCCAGTTGTATTGAATAAGACAAGATACTCCTTAGTCATTCAACAAAGACCTGTACAGTATATTTAGTACATAAGAGCCTAGTAGATCAGGGCAATGGCCCACCTAGTCCAGCATCCTCTTCTCACAGTGGCCAATCAGATGCCTGTGGAAACATGCAAACAGGACCCAAACACAAGAGCACTCTGCCCTCCTGCAGTTTCCAGCAACTGGTATTCAGAAGCATTACTGCCTCCAACTATGAAGCAGTGGTGAAGCTTCATGCTCTGGCACCGGCGGGGCTGGTGCATGTCCTGGGGGCGGGGCAGGGTGGGGGGCAGCCATGATGGCACCCTGCTGGGATCACACTGCCGGGGGGCAGTGCGCTCCCCCCCACACTCCTCTTCCTCTGCCAGTGTCATGGAGGCAGAGTACAGCCATCATGACTAGTAGCCACTGATAGCTTTCTCCTCTGTGAATTTGTCTACTTCTCTTTTAAAGGTACTCAAGTTAACTGAATCCTGTGGGAGTGAGTTCCATAGTTTAAGTATGTGCTGCATATTCAGCAATGCATATTTAGGCTTCATTGGATGTTCATATAAGAGGGGAGAAATGCGCTTACAGTGGTACCTCGGGTTAAGAACTTAATTCGTTCTGGAGGTCCGTTCTTAACCTGAAACTGTTCTTAACCTGAGACACCACTTTAGCTAATGGGGCCTCCCACTGCCGCCGCGCCACAGCCGTGCGATTTCTATTCCCATCTTGAAGCAAAGTTCTTAACCCGAGATTCTACTTCCGGTTTAGCGGAGTCTGTAACCTGAAGCGTCTGTAACCTGAGGTACCACTGTATCTGCTTTCTCTTTGCCATGCACAATTTTATAAGCCTCTCTCATGGAATGTCACCTCTTACGCGCCTTTTCTCTCAGCTAAAGTCTTAAACGCTGCTACACTGTGATCCAAGAATCAAAGCACTGCTTCTGTTTCCAAAATTGAGAATATTACTTTCAGCGGGGGTATATGACGCCAATGATTTAATTTCCCTTTGAATGGTAATTTTGTTTCAGAGCTCCTCCATGAAACACAACAAGCAAAGTAGTGATACCTGGACAATTACAATCCAGGCATTAAATAATTCTACTCCATAAAACTCACTCACTCATAACTCTCCCAATATGAGCTCCGCAAAGGGCTTGTTAACAGACATCTCTAGGAAAAGAGTTCCACATCATTGGGACTTTTTTATGTAACTTTAATGTTCAGGGATGAAGCCAGTGAAATATATTCGGTTATGCTTATGTTCCACGTATCATACTCCCGAAGAATTATTGGTTAAGATGAAAAGCCAGGTGTAATATATAGTGGCTACTTGAAATTCTATTTCTGATTTGGGCAAGTACCATTTAATTAATGAAAATTATGTTGACTAATAAAATAATAATAAATTAATCCTTTGCTTGTCTACATCCACATTTCAGTCTCACCATACTACACAGATTTCATAGCCTGGTTGTAGGCTTTCTGGAGGCAACTGGCTGTCCACTGTCAGAAACAGGACACAAGATTCATTTATATTTTCAGATGAAAGTGGAATAAAATGTAACTTTGAGCTTTATCCAAAACAGGTAAGTCAGATCAATTTTCTTTATCACCTCTTAAATTTTTCCCAGCAGCAGCCAAACAGTCCCAGATCTACCTTTGCAGGATTCAGGATCAATAGGTTGGGTGAAAAGTGAAAAGCAAGGTTCTTCAGGCAGTGAATGCCAAACCCCTGTGACTGCATTCACACACTACAATTGTGGGGCCATGGGATGCATGGGACCCTGCCCACACTGTCTAGAAATCTATTAGACCGGAGATACCAACAAGACAACAACAACAAAACCAAGAGTAGTTAACATGGTCCCTTCAGTTGTTGTTGGGTTCCAACTTCTATCAGTCCCACTCAACATGGTCAGTCATCAAGGATGATGGAGTTTCTTAAGGGTACAAGAGTTGTTAGGAGACTACCTATTCCCATCCCAGAGCTACAATTCTCTGTCCAGTATTCTGTTCTCATAGTGCCCAGCCAGACCCCTATGAGAAGCCTTCAAGCAGGTTGTGAGCACAATGGCACCCTCCCTATAATAGTTCTCTTCACATAATTTTGGATTCCACCCTTGTGTTGCTTGATGTCCCTTTCCCATCCCTGCAATGCACACACACAACAAATGCCACTGCCAAAATCTTTAGGCAAACCCAGCAGTCTTCAATAACTTGGGGGGGGGGGTACGATGTGTGTGCGTGTGTGCTGTTGTTGCTTTGTCTTTGCTTGCAGAATGCAGCATGAATTATTCTAGCAAGAATTTCGGAGGGAGGATTTAGCTCAAGGATATTCAGCATTTAACAATATAAATATAAATTATATACGGTAAATAGCCATTAGGCCCTTCACTTTTTATTAGGAGAGGAGTTTGAGCGTTCAGCAGTTTATTACTCTGAATAATTCACTCATTCATTTGCAATATGAAAATGTGAAAAGCTGCAATCTGTCTTGAATTGGCCAGTCAGAAAATTTGTAATGGCATTCCTGATATATAAGTGATGAGTTATGGGAAATAATGGACAGGGGTCAGAAATTGGTAGCCTTTGGGAGAAATCTAGCTATCTCTTCCATCATAATCTTTGTTGCCATAAAGCAATAAAATTAAATAGTATGTAAAAATCTAGGTAAACCAATTAAAAACACCTAACAACATTTTAAAGCAATTGAACACACCTAAAAACATGTAAAACTGCCACAGCCAATACTTTCATGGTTGCAAGGAACAGTCTCTCTCAGGCATCAAATGTTTGGGTGAACAATACAGGAATGTTTTAAAGTTCCTCCTGAGAGTTAATAATGATGGAGACATCTCCTACAGGGAGCCACTGCATGGTTTCAGACGTTTGATCAGGTGCCTCACTAACCCTTGCTCTCCAGTTACATTCCACCACTTCAGACAATTTGAGTTGGACCTTGTCATCATCATCATCATCATCATCATCATTTCAGTTCATGACTCATCCTTCACCATTATGTTTCAGAGTAGATTGTGGCAATTTAAAATGCAATGCTGAAAATGCTGCCACCCCTTGAATGTCTAAGGGCACTGGGCAGTGAAATGGTCAAGAAGGCTACCTCTGCTAATCTTGACACCCAAGCAAGTCTGTAGGGAAAGAGATGTCCATCAGATATTTGGAACCCAGGTAGTTTAGGGCTTCAAATGCTAATGTGAGCGTCCTGAATTTTGCCTGGAAACCAACAGGCACATCTGAAAAAGGCTTGGTGTAGTGTTTGTGTTCTGAATATTGTTTGAGGAGGAAACTGCAGTTAAATGAGGGCATTCAAACTGAGATAGAAGCACCACCCTTTAGAACTTTGATGAGGAACCTGTCACCCTCTAAATATTGATCAACTGTCATCACCCCCAATGGTTAGGGATTGATGGGAGGTGTAGGGCCACAGATTCCATGCTTCCAAAGACAAAGGCAGAAATCCTAGATATTTTCTTCTCTTCGTTAATTGGTAACCAGCTCTGCTAGCCTTTTCAGGGGAAATTTGATAAGGAACTTTAATCCCTTGTGAGGGATTAACAGTAGATTTTTTTTGTTATCACATCCCGAATTCCTCATCACATTTGTCTTCCTTGCTGTGCTTCAGGGGGAGTAACTTTATTCTATTTCACACCGGCTTTAGTCTGCATTCTCGAAAAATCCCCTTTCAACAGCCATGGTGCAATATTTACATGCTCCAGAGGAGCAGCTGTGTTATTTAACAGAAATGGGGCAAGGAAAGTATTCAGGCACCAGAGAGATCCATTGCCTTACCTGGGCAATCATTTACATACCAGCCTCCAAACGAGCTTGGGGCATAGTGAGAGCTTTCTGAAACTGGGGGAACCAAGGCATATCAAGACGGAGCAATAAATGGGAAGTAGAGGCCATTGGGACATGGGTGGCGCTGTGGGTTAAAACACTGAGCCTAGGACTTGCTGGTCAGAAGGTCGGTGGTTCGAATCCCCGCGACCGGGTGAGTTCCTGTTGCTTGGTCCCTGCTCCTGCCAGCCTAGCAGTTCAAAAGCACGTCAAAGTGCAAGTAGATAAATAGGTACCGCTCCGGCGGGAAAGTAAACGGCGTTTCCGTGTGCAGCTCTGGTTCTCCAGAAGCAGCTTAGTCATGCTGGCCACATGACCCAGAAGCTGTACGCCGGCTCCCTCGGCCAATAAAGCGAGATGAGCACCGCAACCCCAGAGTTGGCCACGACTGGACCTAATGGTCAGGGGCCCCTTTACCTTTACCTTTAGAGGCCATTGGAGTGATTTACCTTTACCTTTAGAGGCCATTGGAGTGATATAAGTGAAGCTGCATTGCTCTCTGGACTTTCCAATGCTGTGCCTTGCTGCTGGTCACTGAGAGGGTTGGGGGCAAGATGGTGGGGTGCAGAAGTGGAGTCAATCCAATGCTCACTGCTGCATTGTCCTTCCGCAATGTTTCTGCATGCCAGTTGCTGGAAGTCACAGGAGGACAGAGTGTTTTTGTTCTCAGGTTCTGCTTTCATGTTGCCCACAGGCACTTTGAGAACAGGATGCTGGACCAGAAGAGCCACTGGCCTGATCCAGGAGCCTCTTCTAATGTTCATATATCATAAGCACCAAAGCACTGGCCTTTTCTCCTTCCATTCTGGGCTCTGCTCTTTATTTAGTGATAATATCAGAAATTCAGTTTACCTGAAGGCAGACATGAAGTGAATAATGAACCTAACCTCTGCCTCAGCAAGAGCCCAGGAGTATGTGTGCATAAACACCAAAAGAGTACAGCAGATTTAAAATGCTATTTGACAGGATGCAACTTCTAATTTATATGGGGCCTGAGCATCCCCTGCCTGCTTCCCATTTAGCTTACACACTTCACCATTTTCCTTCCGTTTATCTTTCATTCACGTTATCATCTTGAGTGGCAAACGCATAACAAGTGACCTTCAAAATCCCCGGCAATGCAGAGCAATAACTTTTATGGGGCCAATAATATTAACAGCCTAATTCCAAAAACATAACAGTGTTTGTAATGTCAGAAAGGACAGAGCCTGAACAGTTATCTCTGCTAATTTTTTAAAGGAAAGAAGGAAGACAGACATCCCAATAACAAAATCATTTCGGCATCTGGTAGTATTCAGTCTAAGAGCACAGCATCATGGGCTATTATGCTGCCATACTCTCATGTCCATCCTACAGAGTTAGAGCAGCCACTGACACATCACTTAAATACAATGAAATGCATCAAAAAGAGGATAAACTCTGTATAAGTTTGCATCTGCTAACTGAGATGCACAGATGCGTATTAATGGTGAGTATAAATTAAAAAAGAAATATACTCTATATCACCAGAGTGGGACAGAAGGAAGCCCAGGTGACTAGTATGCCACTTCAGTCTGGATGCTAAAGATTGATAGGCAACTTCAAGGCTTCTGTAGTCCTTCCTCCTTAGGGTATTCTATCTTTAAATCACACCTGATCTAGACACAGATCTTCAAACAGAGGAATGTCCAGCGTGAAGGACACATAGCCATTCGATAGATAGTTGAATATGTATGACTGCCCTGTGTCTTCTAGGAATGGTTGCATAATAGCACATTTTTTTCTACAGAAAATTGTAAATTGCAGACAGCAACTACAGAAGGAGGAGAAACGATCAGAGCCAAGTCAAGAGTACAGCTTGGTCCACGGTGGCCTATTGTTGTAGAACCAGTCCATTGAAACTCTTGGCACCAGGCACAGCTCATGGCTCATCGGTGACCCACTTTCGTTCCTACATCCCCTTCCCCTTCAGACTATTAAAGTTTGGGAGGGTGGGGATAGAAGTATGAGGGGAAAGAGTCTTGAATATTCAGACTTTTCTTTAAGCTATAATGATGGTGGTGGAGATCAGCTCTGATCAGCAGTTTTAGGCTATATGCAAATTTTGCAAAGTCCCTGGGCAAAGCAAGAGCATCTGATGTCCTCTTTTTTCCTCCTTCCCTGTGTTCCAATGAGGATGAGGAGAACTCCCAGCAGAACTTCGTGACCCAGGTCAGGTCAGTCAATTTAACATTCCATAGGCCACACACCCTATGTCAAAAATGAAAGCCCACAAGCTATGAATTACCAGGTCTCTATAGGACAATATACAAACAAAACAACCCAATTTTCCCTGTTTTTTAATTAATCCCTTTTTATATGTTTTCCAGCCCTTTGGCGTCTGCGATGGAAGCTTAATAATGTGCCAGTAGCATTATCTCCTTTCCCCCTCCTTTACTTCACAAATACACTTTGAGTGATTAAAAATCCTTTAATGAAGACTCTAGGCAGTATCTCCAGTATTTCCACTGCCAAGCATGCAATATTTAATGATTTCGCATGCCTATATGGTGATTCCCTTAGTGTCTAGTGCAATAGTAGGTATGGATAACAAAACAATACAAATGTATGGAAATAAGAACTTAATAAGAGACTGCTAGACCAGGCAAATGGCTCCTCCATTCCAGCATCCTGTTCTCACAGTGGCCATCCAGATGTCACAAGCCAGTCATGAGCACAGCAGCTCTCTCCCCTCCTGTAGTTTCCAGTTGTTGCAGTAGAAATAGTAGTAATATCCCACCTTTCCCCCAAACTGGGACTCAAAGCAGTTTACACAAATTAAAACAACACAAGAAATACAGAAAGCTAAAGCCATATACAAGGTAATAGTTTAAAAAGGAATTAAAGTATAACAGAATTTTAAAAAAATTATAAAAACAAATCTATTAAAAGCAGATTATACCAACAATACTGCACTATTAAAAGCCCTCCCTTAAAAACAATTGGTTCCCAAAAGCATGCTAGAACAAAGCAGTCTTCACCTGTTGGTGGAAGGGCAAGGCTTGTCTAGGAAGGGAATTCCAAAATCTGGGAGCAGTCATTGAGAAGGCCCCTTCCTGTGTTTCTGCCAAGCATGCCTGTGAGGGCGGCCTCCATCAAAGATCTTAGAGGGCAGACAGGTTCATATGGGTGAACTACCTACTGAAACCCTTTAGTATACAGCATTTAGCTTATAGTTCTTGGTTAGAGAGTAGAGTTTACCTGTTTCATTTACACATAGAGAGATGCTTGTGGGTAAGAAAGTAATAAACTTGTTTACTGACTGCAGAAAATATGTAATAGAAAAATGCCCACTTGTAATCTAACTAGTTCTCTCAGGGGATGGTTAAAGATAACTTCTATTTTGAGATCCAAGAGAGAAGTGTGAGGAAGAGGAGGAAGTTCTAAACAAGATGCAACTTAAGAGGTATCACTCTGAACAACAAGGAAATAGAGATGGAAGCTGAGAGGATAAAGATATGAGGATAGTCTGGGCAAGTGGTTGTCCCTCACTCTGTCTGTCTGAATCCCTTGCAAACTCCTCTTCTGCAATATGAGTTGCATCGAGCCTTCCAACAATTCTAAACCCTCTCTGAAGGTTGTACTAATCTTATTTTAATAGGTGGGGATGTCACAGCACTTTGGGGCCACACACCCCCTGCAAATGCCCCTGGAAATGACACTGCATCAGCATTATTCCCATGGGACATTCTGGCCCACTTTGGCAAAGGAATGACCTGCCTCTTGGAGTGGTAGCTTAGCTTTGTGTGTGTGTGTGTGTGTGTGTGTGTGTTTAAAGGAAGAATAAAAAGGAAAACCTTTGGCCATCAGAATGCAAGCCCTTCACTTAAAAGTGTGCCATCCCAACAAAGGTCACCAATTCCTCCTCACCACTATCTCAGGGGGCAAATGGCCCTGCAAAGGTAGCAGGGAATGATTCCCCCTCTCTACACAAAGCTGCCCTCATCGCTGGCAACCTTCATGACTTCTTCGCTTCTTGGAACATTTGCAAAGAGGGCTATGTGAGAACTAGATTCAGCTCCAGGGATTGCATGCTGCTATTCTAAGGAGAGAATAAGTAGACTTATGCTCTAGTGCATGAACCTCATAAGCCACAGCCCAGATTCAATTCAACAGCACACTTATTTATTAATAATAGCAGTTAGTTATTTATAATATGCACACCACCTCTCTGCCTGAAGGCCCCTACCATTGGCATGCAATAATAAAACGAGCAATACAATTAATTAAACAGGAACTTATTAAAATCAAAATGCATTCAATAAAAAGTGTCACTGTAGGAAAACAACAGCTACGCTTGTTAATCCTGAAGACCTTAAACCAACACACATCCAATACAAGCCACATCATAGCTGGAGGGGGGGAAACCCAGAGAGAGAGGGGGGGCACAAATATGTACTAAGAGCAACGGGAATAAGAACCATCATAAATAAGAAAGGACTGAGCAGTAAAGTAGCTGTCAGAGCTGCAGAGCAAGGGGGCGCAACCAAGATCAGCATTATTATCTTAATCTGTAGCATCCACAGCAGAAGTGGCTAGCCCCTAGCTCAGGAGTCTGATTTTCTCCTCCCACAAACTCCCAGAGTTTTATGCCCTCCCAAGCACCCTACTGATTTTAGTGATAATGGCAAAAGGGACTGGGCATGAAGTAGACCGATTGCTGGAGCTGCAAATCACTATCCCTTCTGTCACTTGATGAGTGAAGATGAAGAAATAATTCCCTTCACCAGCTGATATGTACAGATTAGTTAAGGAGGTACATTGCATATGTGTGGATGGGGGCACAGCCACCACTGACATGGTGCCCCTGGAAGACTGACTGAATTTTTTATTATTACAATTACTACTACTAAATGTATTACCCATGGTTCAGCAGCAGGTCCCAAGGTGGGTTGCAACAATCTAAAATTCAGAATTAAAAACAAAGGAATAGGGAATAGGAATAGAAAGGCCAGCATAAGGAAGGTTCAACATTCACCAAAAGCTGAACAGCGAAGATGCCTGACATACCTTAATTACTACTAAGAATATTGTAACTATTAAGCAACTTCTAAATGTGCATCTCTGTATTTCTCTTACTTGCTTATTTTGCTCACTATGCCACCTTTTGTATATAATAACAAGGAGGTTCAGAAAAACATCAGGAAAACATTACAAATTTCAGAATAAAACAGCGGCTGTGATGGTGGCTGTGGCAGACAGTGAGAAGAAAACAGATGGTATGAATGGCCAACAAAGGTGTACAAAAACAAATACATTTTCAGAAACTGCAGAGATTGGGTTAATGGAGGTGCTTGCCTCAGTTCAGTTCTCATGGAGAAGGTGCTGCTTTTGAAAAAAAAAAGCCCCTTTCTGGTTGTTGCTGAGCATTCTGCAGGTTAGAGCATGAACAGGAAGGCATCAGCTAGGACAATTTTGATTCAGCTCCCATTTAAAGGTGAAATTGTTTTTTCTATAGCAATTTGCTAACCAAAACACAGCTAAAATATGCACTACTCCGAATTTTGCAATGCAGTTCTCTAACTGAGTAACGTGCAAAAAGGTACATAAACTGGGGGCAAATTGTGCATTAAGTACATACATTGGTGACAATAACATACAAAAATGTGGGGAACTGCTTGAAGAAATGTGCATATTGAGCAGAATTGCATACAAAAATGTGGAGAAATTAGTACTAAAATGCTGGTGAATTTTTATGAGTGGTTTTAAAGAAAAAGACTTCACAAACTAATATGAGAATGTGGAGAACTGAATTTAAGACTGGAGAAAATCAGAAAGGGAGAGAAACGAAAACTAGTTTCATCCAATGGTCTTAGCAACCAGGCAGGTTGGGTGGACAAGAGGTACTTCTTTAGGTTAGCTGCAATTTTTATGCAAATCCAGGTCCTCTTTTTTGAAGTTACCTTCTCTTTTCTTTGTTGATGCACAGAGATGAGAAAGTGTGAGTGGTGTCCTTGAAACCAAGTTCCTGGGACACCGAATCAAATCATGGTTTGGAGTTATATCTGAGAGTGTGCAGTTATCGCAACAGCAGGTTATCTCATAAATGCCACATTCTGTGCTCAACAGCTAGGATGCTGTCTGTAAACCACCAGATTAAAAGGCAAAGCACTGATAGATTTGGACCCAGGGACAATTAAATGGGAGTGTTTTGGTGGACTTCTGATATTGTACTGGATTTGTTGTTTAGAACAATGATACATAAGACTGAAGGGCCAGAGGAAAAGTGTGCATTCCAGCTAGAGTAGTGTGATCGTTGGAGTAAGACAACACAGCAATCATTTCATTTGTAAATCCACCCTCCCCCTGTAAAAACAGGGTGGACGCAGGACAATTAAAATGCAATTAGAACAATGTGAAACATTGCCGTGATCTTCATGCTATTTTACAGGGTGTGGAAAAGACAAATTAAGGAAGTCCAATTGCAGGCAGAAAATGCTCTGGGCCAAAGCCAGAGAGCAAAGACCGTGAAATGAGCTCATCTGCAGGCACGGCTGGTACAGTTGCAGCCAGACATGCTTACAGCTCAGGCTACTGACTGTCCAAGAGGCAATCCTTGCTGATGTGAGGTACACAGAATGGGAGAAATCAGGATCCTTGATCACATTCCAATAATCTGGACCAGGGATAAGCAACATGGTGCCCTTCATGTATTGCTAGACTCCTCCAGTTCCTGTCATCCCTGGCCTCTGGCCATGCAGGCTGGGGCTGATGAGAGTTGGACTTCACCAGTATCTGGAGGGCACCATGTTGTCTGCAACTGATCAAGGTGATCATTCACATTCTACAATATGTGGAAAACCCCAAGAAGGAAGGGTGTTTCTTCTGGGTGCAATTCCCATCCACCCCAGCTCAGTAACCCTAACCATAAAAGGACCCAGCATTAGCAAGATATATAGAACGAGCTTGGCCCAGGCACATCCAGACAGGTCCCTGAGGACCCAGAAAAGCTGCCATATTAGTGAATAGGCAAGAAAGACAGGAGTTGATTTGATACATCCATTTTCCTGGTCAGGGGAGATGGCAAGCTAGCCTTCAGTTCAGGTTGCAGTCCTGCAACATGGGATGAAGGAGACACTGAGGTCTGATTTGCTCTCTGTGAACAATCCAAATCTTTTGCTTTGGAGCCACTCTAGAAAGCCAATGGGGAAGAAAGGTCTGTTGAGAGTGTTAATCTTCTGCCAAGCCTGGATGTATGTATAAAACCTATGTCACAGAAATGTTGTAAGTCTCCAGTGACTTTCATTCCAAGGAAACCAAACCTAAGATACATGCTAGAAGGGCCTTTGTTGAAGCCCCTTCACAGCTTGGAGATTGGTGGGGGTGGATGGGTGATTCCAGATTAAGGTTTTAGCTTTTTTGTCCTCAGTGGATGCTGGTCTGTTAGGATGAATGGCCCATGAGAGTGAATGGTGCACTGTCCCACCAACTTCAGCTTGCCCTCAGCCGGCCATCTCCTGCCTGCCTTCTTATCTGCCTCTTCCTCCTTCTCCTTAAGTCTCAAGGTTGTCCCTTGTAGAAATGAGCAGGGAAGAGGAAGATAGCGACAAAACTTGAATAACCTGGCTCTGCCTGTCATTGGCTGAGCCTTCATGTGCTGTTGGCCTCCCTACCTTCTGCCTTACCAGTTCCAATGAGAACCAGCCACCACTGGTAGCTGTAAATGGCTTCGTTCTGTACATTTCAGCACAGGCACCTACAACTGCCAGGAGCTGCCAGTGCAAAAAGCAAGAATGTGTAGTGAAGGAAGAAGGATGGTAAGGAATATATTTTTCAATCATGGTTCCCAGCCCTTTCAGTGGAGGTGGCTTTAAACAGGGAATAAGCAATTTTATGAATTAGAAGTCTATCAATGGCTACTAAGGAGGACTACATGAAGCCTCCAGACTATAAGTGGAAGACTGTCTTTAAGTCAGGCTTGTGTTCTCCCAGCAGGCATTTGGGTGGTCACCATGGGAAACAAGATCCTGGACTAAGATGTTCAATTTGTCTGATGCATCAAATCTTATTTAACATGTTTGCGATGTTACATTGTGTTATTGATAATGAGGAAGTATCTGAAGAACCATTCACCCAAACAGAGGTCTAACCCCTCTGGGGTTTTGCGGTATCTCAACTTAAAATCAAAACTGCGGTCATCCACCTAAACCCAAGGGAGTCTAGAATGCAAACGTTGCCTCGAATTGGGAGAGTCACATTGCGATGTTTCTTCCAGGGCCGTTTTTCAAGGCGTTTTTGTTATTTATGAGATTTTCAAGCAGGAAGCCCTATCTTTATAAAGACCAAGCTATTATAACAAATGAGCTAATTAAACGGATCCAGCAGATTGTCCATAGGGTCTGCTGTTTGCCCTTTCATTGGACATACATTATGTATTATCTACCAAGGTATACATGGGGATAATGCTCTGTCAGACACACCAGCGAGGAGTGTTTTTGTGGGTTCACCAATTTAGATTTTTGAAGGCCAGATAATGCTTAACCGCAGGGAGAGAGGCTGATATTTGCAGAGCGGAGAAAACATTAAATCCAATTTGCCAAAGCTTCTTGATTACATTTTTAAACTTTTCTCTCAAATAAAGATGTATTGATTTGCTACATCAAGAAGTAATCTATCATCTATCATGCCAAACATCTCCCAAAAGCTGCAGAAGAGTTGCTGGAGGTCATTTAAAAAATAATAATAATAATACTGTGAATTTTGCAGTATTAGGTTTCAAAATTCTGTTGAACAAGCATTCCTTTTAATGCAGACTTTTATGAAAATAAATGCCCTTGTATTATTATTTTAGGAAGAAATCTTCTATGTGCTCACATTTTTGTCCTGCAATCTAGCTGTCTGACAGTTAGATCTCCAAATGGCTTAGACAGCAGTACTCGGAGCTGAGTCAAATTTACATCCTTTTGGAGACCAACAGAATGACCTTATGTGCTGTTGCAGAAGGAAGTGCACTAGTGCACAGACTCGGACACGGGATCTCAAGGATAATGCAATGAAGATTCCAGATACCAAACCCATTGCCAAAGCAACATCCTTCTTTGGACCACCAAAGATCAAATTCCTCAAGCACCCAAGACCAGCACCATACTCCTAGCAAGTACAAAGGATTCTCAAAATAAAGTACAGGCAATGACTGATTAACAAGCATCTGAATGACATGCAATCATGCACATGTGCATGGCACCAAATCTGGAAGTGACCTGAATATGTCACTAAACACGTCACGAAAAGGGTGGAATGTAAGCGGGACATAATGGGATGAGGTGCACTTATAGATGCTCTGTCAATGCATGCAAGGTCCAGGAATGAAACCCACACGTGTAATGGTCGTTGACTGTAATTCCAAACCAGGGGTTTTGTTTCAAACAGGGTAGAAATCACTTTAAATTGCAGTACTCTGTAAAATAAAAATAAAAGAAGAGCAGGAAATCTGCATGGTAGCCAGATTTTCCTTCCTTCCCTTTTTTCGGGGTGACAAAGGTGGAGCAAATCTCTCTATTGATTGATACTGGCAGCTCTTCAGATAGCAGACTTATGTCACCTGCGTCAATAATTTATACGCCGCCCTCTGCTGAACATTCAGCATGAGGCGGCATCAGATGTATTGCTGTCATCTGAAATGACTCTCCATTGTTATAAGACCCTTGTAGCTGGGGCAGTGGGATTTACGTCCGCTTGTGTGGGAAGAAGGCAGGAAAGCCAGGACTTGAAATAATGCAGCTGAGATCATCAGTCTCTAAACCTGACACCTAAAATATATGGTCCATGATTGCAAGGTGTGTGTGAGAGAGAGAAATTTATGACCTCCTACATGAATGTTAAAGGGCTCAAAAATGAAATAAGCATTGGGCCCAAGGCAAAACAGTGCCACCACTTTAAGGTACCAGCCCCTGAACTACCTATGGAGGCTGTCAGAGAAGAAACAAGGCCAGTGTCTAGAATGGATGATTCACATCTAAAAACAGGAATGGGACTAGGCACCCCACTACTCGGCTCCTGCCATCAGTAATTCTATGTGAATAGGGACCATAATACCCCTCCTATGTACCAAGATGCCATGCAATTTTAGATTGAGTGGAACTTTAGGGGAGGGGGGAGGAGGAGGAGGAGGAGGAGGAGGAGGAGTTTGGATTTGATATCCCGCTTTATCACTACCCGAAGGAGTCTCAAAGCGGCTAACATTCTCCTTTCCCTTCCTCCCTCACAACAAACAATCTGTGAGGTGAGTGGGGCTGAAAGACTTCAGAGAAGTGTGACTAGCCCAAGGTCACCCAGCACCTGCATGTGGGGGAGCGGAGATGCGAACCCGGTTCACCAGATTACAAGTCTACCACTACACCACACTGGGAAGAGCACTTGTGCAAAGGATCCTAACTAAAATTCAAACGTTTATATGAACTGACCCATGTGCTAATATTTAATTATCATTTAAATACCCTGATTAAACATATAGCCAGAAGAGGGGCAGGGGAAAGAAGAACTTGTATCTCATTCGCAGCTACCTACTGAAACTGGACTTGCCCCTCCGTATGCCTAATCAACCCCTCTGCTCAGCACATAGGGAAAAGCCACTTGCATCATTCACACTTTGCAATATTTCCCCCATACATACACTGTTGCATGAAAGAGATAATCTAGAAGTGGGTGTCAGCATCGCCCTTGAGCCAGTGTCACCAACTGGACTCATCCACTCAGCCCCGACTGGGCTAGGCGAGCTGGGTAGCACTTCCAGAGACCACCTTCTGCACAGGAACAGGTCAAAGTGCTGTGGACTCACAGCTTAGTGTTGTGAGCACCGGATTCACTCCCAGAAGAAGACAGTCGTTGCACAGCAGAGTATAGCAGAGTATAGCAGAGCATAAACGACTCGGAGAGCAGCTCTGTAGAATATCTTCTTTATTCTATCTACAGCTATAATATACAACTATATACAGAGCTAAATGAGGTCTAAACTAAAAAACTGAACTGCACTGAGTGTCTGCAGCTGCTCTTAGCAGCAACCTTATCTATACACACAATCTCTAACACTCACTCAGTCTCTCTCTCTCTCCGACACTGACTGACTGACTGATGTTAGGCTGGAGCGGAATAAGTAGAGAGCAGAATACCACCCCTCCTCTCTGGAAAATCACCAGACTCATCAGCAGATTCTTGGATATGGGAGGGGTGAAATCTCCTCAGTGGGAAGCATTATGCAGGCAGGCAAGAGACCCTGGGCCATCCAGCCCAACCCATAACTATCTGTGGTACTCTGAACCAGACTCATACAGTGCCCAAGTCTCTCCAAACAGGCCCAATTTGGCTTGAGGTTCAAATTTAGTGCACAGGCCTAATACTGTATATATGAGGCTTTTCCAGTCAGAGAGTCTTCACTGCATCTCAGTTTAAAATATTATAAATCATAAAGCATTTGAAATACCACAAGAAAGAGTAGTAATAAACAGCAGTACAAAAAATGCAACAGCAGAACATGGGAACCTATAGCACATGGCAATCCAAAATTCTAATTAAACTGAACAGTTTTGTTCTGCTCCTTAGAACTAGGCCCTGCAGACTTCTCAGCTTCCTTGAACTTTCCATTTAAAGCTCCACATGAAGTCACTTATATAACACAGGCAGAGTCCAGACAGAAAATAAATCCTCATAACACTTTACTGTGGAAACTGAATGAAAACAGTGTACAACTTAAGGAGAAAGGAACAGGCCTTACTCACATCAGACCTTTTTTACACAGCAGTGAGACATTCAAACAAACATACAGAGGGAAAACTCCCTCAGAACTGCAGGCAATCAGGGCATGTACTACCTCAGCAAACATCATGCCCATTCTGCCTGATTGCTAAGCAACACCTCCTACCTCTTGGTTAGCTGACTTACTGATAACAGAATTAGCCCTTCAGTTACAAACAAAGATCCCTGCTGTTGCACTTCTGACAGAATTAATACATTAATATACCAGCTGGAAAACAAGCATGCCTTCCCCAAGACAACAAACTCTGAGTTACATGTGGGGCAAGCACCCAGCATTGCATGCAAGTGTAGCACATATAGAGTATCTGTTCACATTCCAGTTCATCACCTTGACTCAAAGGCATGTGGCACTATCTACCAATTAGCTGCTTAGATGAATTGATTTTATCTCCTTGACCCTTCCCCTGTTATTTCTAAGCACATACCCCTCCCTTCGGTCCCTCAGAGGCCACACAAATAGATGCTTAAAGAGAGACAATAAAGCCTCTTTCAGCATGCCGCGGCACAAATGAGTTTCTCCCGGCAAAGCATTGCAGAATTATGCTAGCTTGTTGAAGCCCACAATCTTTAGTACCCAGAGGGGATCCTCAATGCTTCCTTAAAAAAATCATTTGTTCTTTAATTAAGGAACATGCTTTTTTCCCTTCCTAATTAACAAACCAACAGTCTAATATAAATAGATCCCCAAACATGGTTGCTTTGATTGTTCCGGGCCTGGGAAATAGGTTGCAAAAGCAGCATTTTAATGCAGAAGCAGCAGTGATGAAAAATGGTTGAGATATTGTTATCTTTTCTGTTCAGGACTCACAACTGCAATTTTGATTAAAGGTAAGGTTAAAGTTTTATTTAGAATTTTTGAGGTGCCAGTATGTTTGTGTGTACTCTGTGTGCGTAGAATCAGTGTTGCATAGTGGTTAGAGTGTCGGTCTAGGGCTTTGGAGACCAGAGTTCAAATCCCTCCTCAGCCATGAAGCTAACTGGGTGCCCTTGAGGCCATTCACCACCTCTCAGCCTAACCTACCTCACATTCGTTGCTGTGAGGGTAAAATAGAGAGGAGGGAGAACCATACATGTCACACTGAGCTCATCAGAAGTTGGAATAAAACATAGTAGTAGTACCACTACTAGCTCTATTCTTGCCCCCTATTTCTGCCATCAGTTTTAGTGCTGCAGTGGTCCTTCTAAGTATTGATGGCTACCACCTGTCATTCCATCTCCCACCCAAAAGGTTATCCCCTGAAAATGACCCTATGCAAAGACACAGCTAGGAAAGAACCTCTCTCCTTGGTGTGGGTGGGTGTTGTTTTCCATGCAGAGAGGTTTGTTGGCTTGCTAGATAATATCACAAATGCACAAAGAATACAAGAACATAATAAGAGTCCTGCTGGATCAGGCCAAAGGTCCGTCCAGTCCTCACAGCAGACAACCAGATGCCTCTGATAAGCCCCCAAACAGGACCTGAGCACAATACCACTTTCACCACTTGTGATCCCCACCAACTGGTACTCAGAAGCATACTTCCTCCAACAGCAGCAGGACATTACCCCCCCCCCCCTTTTTTAAGGACCACCTGTATCCTGAAGTGGAACATTCCACTCTATTGCCACAAGTATTGTCCTGAGTTACAGATATGTTGGAAGTACAGTAAAAAATGAATGCAGGGCTTAATAATAATAATAATAATAATAATAATAATAATAATAATAATAATATTTTTTTATTTCTACCCCGCCCATCTGGCTGGGTTTCCCCAACCACTCTGGGCAGCTTTCAACAGAACATTATAAACAGAATAAAATTTCAAACATTAAAAACTTCCCTAAACAGGACTGCCTTCAGATGTCTTCTATAAGTCAGATAGTTGTTTATTTCCTTGACGTCTGACAGGAGGGCATTCCACAGGGTGGGTGCCACTACCGAGAAGGCCCTCTGACTGGTTCCCTGTAACCTCACTTCTTTTAGTGAGGGAGCCCTTGGCGCTGGACCTCAGTGTTCGGGCTGAACAATGGGGGTGGAGACGCTCCTTCAGGTATACTGGGCCGAGGCCATTTAGGGCTTTAAAGTTCAGCACCAACACTTTGAATTGTGCTCGGAAACATACTGGGAGCCAATGTAGGTCTTTCAAGACCGGTGTTATATGGTCCTGGCAGCCACTCCCAGTCACCAGTCTAGCTACTGCATTCTGGATTAGTTGCAGTTTCCGGGTCACCTTCAAAGGTAGCCCCACGTAGAGCACATTGCAGTAGCCCAAGCGGGAGATAACTAGAGCATGCACCACTCTGGCGAGACAGTCCATGGGCAGATAGGATCTCAGCCTTTGTAGCAGATGGAGCTGGTTGACAGCTGCCCTGGACACAGAATTCTGAATTCAATCACTGCAATGTCCAATTAAAAGGACAATGGAGATAGAAAACCAAGGCATGGATGATTTGCTGCTAGTCAGATGGATCAATGCTCTGATGCTGTATAAGACAGATTAAAATAAGGGGATGATGACATACTTCAGTGTAAGAGCACATGCTTTTCACACAGAAGGTCCTGGGTACAGTTCCTGATATCTAAGGATCTAAGAAAGCAGTACTGAGAGTGAGCTCTCACTAAGACTAGGAGACCTTGTGCCAATCACAGCTGGATGAACCAACATCTCAAAAGAAATATGCCTAACATACAAACAAAGCTGGACAAATGAAAGCTACAAATGAATGAAAAGTGAGAGGCATCTAAATAAACCAGTGTAGCTGCATAAGGAGCTTACAGATGAGTTGAGATTTAAGAAGGGATGTATAAAAATGGGAAAACATGAAGGGAGAGTATACATGTGCAGTCAACAGTTGTGGGGGAAAGGTCAGGCAGGCCAAAGCTCAGAATGAGGCTTGAAAGTGAGGTTAAAAATAATCAAAAATGTTTATTTGGCTATGTTTGAAGCAAGAGGAAGAACAAGCACATGGTAAATCCTCTGTATGGAGAAGAATGAGAAATGCTATGTGACATGGAAGATGGAGGAAGCTTGTGTTTTTTTCTGTTCCAGAGGGTAGGACCTGTACCAACAGCTTTGTAACCAAGTTACAAAAGAAAGGAGATTCCCACTAAACATTAGGAAGAACTTTCTGATGGTAAGAGCTATTCAACAGTGGAACAGATGCCTTCAGAAGGTGGTGAATTCTCCTTCATTGGAGATGTTTAAGCACAGGTTGGATGTCTTATCATAGATACTTTAGTTGGGATTCCTGCACTGCAGGAAATTGGAGTGGCTGATCCTTGGGGTACCTTATAATTCTATAATTGTATGATTCTATATCAAGAATAACCATCATGGTGCCCTCCAAATGCTACTGGATTTCAATTCTCACCAGCCCCAACTAATCTGAGCAAATTTCAGAGATGATGGAAACTGTATCCACAAGATTGTGAAGGCACCGTGTTGGCCACCTCTGAACTACATGAACAAGCTGAATCTAGTGGCAAGTCAAGAACCAGACAAGATTTACTTTGGGGGTTTCCCTTTGGACCTTTAGTATCAAACGTAATTCTTGAGTTCATACCCAAACTGCACAGCAAGTTCACCCCCTCCGGTCTTTAAAAGCAAGCAACATCAAAAGGAGTTTATACTGATTTGTTTCTCACTGTGAAGTATGTAACACACAAACACAAAATTGCTTTTGATGTTGCCCTGAATGTTTTTATTCACAGTTTTAATTTAAGATCATTAGAGCTAGCAATAGTCTAATTGCATGTCTGTAATTTACTTGTAACTATCATTACAAGGTTTTCTCCACTGATCAATCAGGGTGTTGCTTATTTTCATAAAACTCTGTAGGCAGAATGCTATAAATAATACTATTGCTTTGAGTGTTGAACATGTAACATTTAGCATGAAGGTATTTGCAGAAGTAGGTCAGGCAGTGCCAGGGCCAAGTGTGAAGCATCTGTTTTGCATGCAGATGGGCCAACGTTCAACCCCCCAGCACCTCCAAGTGGGGTTGGGGTGTCCCCTGCCTGAAACTTTGAAGAGAATCAGTATTGACTGAGCTAGATGGGCCAATGATTTGAATCAGAATAAGCCAGCTTCCTGTGTTCCAGGTCAATACATTATGATGCATGAGGTAAACACAAACCCCATTCCACATACAGATATCAACTAGACCAACATGTGAAACTTACTTCAGCATTAGTGATTGGACAGCACCAAAGCACCTGGGGGTAGCTAACTAGTTTAAGGTGCTCAGGGGAAGCCACATGGTATACTCAACTCCTGTCCTCCAGACAGGTCACAATGGCATCATACCCTCAGTAGCTGCTGCCCAAAGCAGCACTCTAACCACTACACGATGCTGGCTCCTGATTTAGATTCATGTTCTGTCCTAAAACACAAAACCAGGTATGGAAGTCAATTGTCTGTGCATGTATAGTAAGCATGCAAAGGCCCAGGAGGTGGGAGAAGATCTGTATTGGCTGTAGTGGATTAATAATTGGAACACCTTGGATTTTATTCAAGGACACACTTATGGATGTACTTAGCAGTAAGGAAACAAAATTGTCTGTGAATGGGTTCTTCTGCTAGAAGTGCTTTGTATATGAAAGGGAAGGGGGGGGAACATGTCTATTCTATCTGCTGACTACAGAAAGCTCTTAAGAGAACCCCCGTAGTTTCCCTGAGGTTGTTAGAATCACAGGTCATAGCCAAGAAGAGATCCTGTCGTGCTCAGCAAATTGAATGCAATTTTAGTCATTTGAAAGCTTAAGTGGCCCTATTTTTCCCCTGCCTACGCACCAGACACAATCACAAGCAAAACTGAATTGGGCATGCAAACACGCACACACAAACAACACAACAGCAGACCAACTCTCATTATAACCCAGGAGACATAAGCATCAAACAATAATTGCTGCAGAATGGACAATGGGGGAAGAATTAACTCTAGCTTTGCCCATTTCCCCAGGTGAACTTTGGTATTGATGACTTTGCCTAATGTCTTTTGATTCCTGCACCCTGCTGATGAAGATCTCATTTCTATGCATCTCCACACTAACCTTGATTTTGCTGCTGCTGCTGCTGCTAGTATCAGATTAACTGAAAGAGGGCAGCCTTCTATGCTGAATGTGCCTAGAGGTACAGTGCAAGGTGGTCCATTAGGGCCAATGGGCAGTGCCCAGTCTGCCCTCCGCCAGCCCCCCACTGCCTGCCTTGTTACTTGCATCCAGTCCAGGGGTGGCAGCACTGCCTGTCAGATTCCTCCTCCTTCTTGGCCTCAGTGTTGCCCTTTGTAGAACTCAGCAGGGAGGAAAATAGGGACAAAACTAGAATTGGTTGCTTCTGCCTGTCACTGGCTCTAGTTCTGCCTGTTATTGGCTCCACCTCCACCTACTGATGGCCTCTCTTTCTTCTGCCTTACCAGTCCAGATGGACACCAGCCACCACTGATGAGGAGGCTGCTTCTGTGAAACCATATTCCATGAATGACAGCAGCTTACAACCTCCTAGCATGTGGTCATCCATAATGCATGTCCTGCGTTAGACAAGCCCCTTCCCTGTTTCTGCATCCAGTTCTGCAAATGATGGTTTTATGATACTAAATGTTCCTCAAGGCTACTGTTCTTAATTCCATGCCATGTGCTGTTCTCAATGCCCCTTTGTTCCTGCTAATTCTTTACAGGCACTTTCCATCAGTTCTGCTTTGGGGGTTCCTCAGCTGGAATGCAATATACATGGGTTATTATGGCTTAATGGAAAAACAAGTTGCCAATGTTTCTTTTCTTTTCTAAATGTGATTCAAAAGCAATTTTAACCAGCCACTCTTTTTTAAAAAAACACACACACATTTTGGGCTTAGGAGGATTTGCTCCAAGCTGCGGATAGAAGTCAAAACATATGAGGAATCACTGGTGCAAACTGACTCAAGCAAATGAAATAGGATCCTAGTGATGACTGTTAAGCAATCCTAAGTGAGGGAAGGAGGGAGAAAACAGCAGCTTTCGTCAGCTTTGAAATTTCCAAAAGGCCAGCACGCCTGTTAAGTGTCTGGCTAGCTGTCCCCTCGCTAAGCTCATTTGTAGACAGTGGATGGCTTCTGCTTGTGAAGTGCAGCCAGTAATTGCCTCTCGCATTCACCTGTGATATGATAACATCCTCACTAGATCATTATGAATACAGTCCTCCGGCACAACAAAGTGTCCTTCTAGAGAGTTAGCTATCTATAATTTTGTTTCTCTGGTAAAGAAGAAAAGAAATTGGGGGTTTGTCCTTGCTCATGGACAGAACTCAGAGTTTCTTTAATGGTGCTATTAGTGAAAATGTACGCCTGTGGCAATCGCAAAGAAGTCAGGTTACAATGCAGATCTCATTCACACAAAAGAAATTGCATCAGTTTGCATCAGGAACTACTGAGGGGAGAGCTAGGAATGCTTGGCTCCATCTGAAGCTGTCTTGAATAGCCAACCACCACAGATGCAGTCTGGAGCATCTTTTAGAGCAGTGAAAAATTCTAAGAATGTAAGAAGAGCCTTCAACTTGACTGAAGATGCTGTGTACATCCATTCAAGGAGTGACGGGGGTCTATTCTACCTGGTATGTCTCCATGTCAAGACAAAAGCCACCTAAGTCCTCTTTTAAAGCCACCTAAGTTGGTGACCATTACTACTTCCCCACTCAGTCACAAAGCTCACTGTGGTGACCTTGGATCAGTCACTGTTTTTCAGCCTAACCTATTTCCCAGGTTGTTTTGAGGATAAAACAGAGATGGGGAGAACCATGTATGCCACCTTTGGCTCATTGACAGAAATACAGGACACACATGTAAAGTATATAAAATAAATCCCACTCAGAAGAGACCGACTGAAATTAATGAAAGTAACAGATAGGTAGCCGTGTTGGTCTGCCATAGTCAAAACAAAAATTTTTTTTTCTTCCAGTAGCACCTTAAAGACCAACTAAGTTAGTTAATGAAAGTAAGTTAATCATGCCCATTAACTTCAATAGGTCTACTCTTGAGTAGGACTAGCATTTACTGCCACCCTTTGCATCCACTGACATTTGCAGGGTACCACACTGGCTCCCCCTGCACCAGCGTATTCATTAAAAAAAATAATGTAGGTGTCACATTGACTAATGGGAATTTGCTTTGCTTTCCATTGCAGGCTTCAGCAATTTTTATCTTTGCTTAAAAATAAAGTTTAATATCACTCCAGCTTTTATAGTTTCTCCCCTAATTAAGGAACCCAGACATTTGATCACTGGGGACACGGAATCATTTTGCAACACAACAAAAGAGCCAGAACATCTGTCCTGCTAAGAAATTTATTTCCTATAAAACCCTCTTGCTATAAAAAATAGAAAGAAAGAAAAAATCAGGGTGGTTGGGAAGAATGGGATTTTTAAATGGCAATATGGTTGATCGTCCACAATTATATAGTGATGCCGAGTTGGGAAAAGGTTCAGAGAAGGGGATCCAAAAGGATCAAAAAGATGGAGCAACTCCCCTACAGCAACTGAGACTTTTTCGCTTAGAGGAAAGGCAAGTAAATGGTGACTTGGAAGAAGTTTATAAAAATCATGTGTGACATGGAGAAAGTGGGTAGAGGAATGTTTCCCTCCCTCTCTCACAAGATTAGAATTAATGGACAAAGAATGAAGTTGAATGTTGGAAGATTCAGGATAAATAAAAGAAAGTACTTCATACAGCACATAGTTGAACTATGGAACTCACTCCCACAGGAGGCAATGGTGGCCACCAACTTGGATAGCTTTAAAAGGAAACTGGACAAATCCTTGGATGGTAAGGCTATCAACAGCGACTAGCCATGGAGGTGATACCCCTCTGAATGCTGACTGGTGCTGACAAAGCCTTCAAATGGACTCACTGCAAGCCCCATTTTGTCCATTTTCAGGCTCAGTTCAGATATGCACCACATTTGCAAACAGTTTTGTTATCTAAACTGGCCAAAGGTGTCAATCACAGCAGTGTTAGCATTGATATGCTGAATGCTGCTCTCAGCGAGGCCTGATTTCCAAGGAACAATACAGAGTGCACTCTGCATTTGTATCTTTACCTGCCGAGCCATACATTACATCTAGTAGGAACTGGGCCTAATATGGCCAGCAGGCCAGATGTTTCCCATGCCTGACAATAGTGGTTTGGATTCAAAGGCACATTTGTGATAAAGGAAAGTTTCCTAGAGAGAGCAGGTGCCATTTTTTATTCACCCATTCTTTATCAAAATAAAAAAATAAAATAAAAATGCCAGCAAGACATGAGTTAGGCCACTATGTTTGTAAATAATATGCTAACAAAATTTTCAGGAATACTGTGTGCATGTGCGTATATGTATTTGTGTTGCAGTGGTACCTCGGGCTACATATGCTTCAGGTTACATACGCTTCAGGTTACAGACTCTGCTAACCCAGAAATAGTGCTTCAGGTTAAGAACTTTGCTTCAGGATGAGAACAGAAATCGTGCAGTGATGGCGCGGCAGCAGCAGGAGGTCCCATTAGCTAAAGTGGTGCTTCAGGTTAAGAACAGTTTCAGGTTAAGTACGGACCTCCGGAACGAATTAAGTACTTAACCTGAGGTACCACTGTAGTTGGGAAAACTTTTGAACAAGGCAACTCCAACTTACAATCTGAAGTGGTGCAGCCTTGTTGTGCTTCCTCAGATTTTCCCCACTTCTATTACATTTGTAGTCAACATCACAATCTCACTGTTTTATGTCCCTCCTTACAGTACAAACTTTTGTCTTGCTTTGCAAGAAGTGCATTAACAATCTTTGAAAACAATTTCCTGCATCTCTAGTATATTGGCGCACTACCTTACATCAAGCCAGTCCCCAAATAATAATACAGCAGGCATTTTTCATTCAGGAGTGGTCACAGTCTCAGTGGGAGAGCCCAGATGTGTTGCAAAAATGGCAATGAACTAGTTTTACATTTCTATGACTACGTCAGTTTACAACAAACAAATGCACGACGTATCCACCACATAATTCAAAATCAAAGTCACACTTTTCAAATGGAGCATCTGGATTCTTTTTTTTAAAAAAAAATCCTGCACAAGAAACCATTATCAACCATATTTTTTTAAAAAAATCTAGAATAAGTGAGCTCAGGGAACAAAAATGTTTTCCATGTGACACTGGCAACACTTAGCTCATTTTAGCATGTTACTGATTGCATTCTATATACTGCCTTTTCCTTTTATTCATATTATATCTGTTATCCTCCATCGTCCCTGATGATATAAATTAGGGATGGGGAACATCTGGCCCTCCAGGTGGTGTTGTACTCTTAACCCCCATCAACCCCAGTGAGCATGGCCAATGGTCCCGTGACATCTGTGGAGAGTCATTGGTCTAGCAATCTGCAGAGAGCCACAGGTTCACAGTCCCTGTGTCAAATGAGCCCTGTCAATCATGGTCAACCAGAATACATTGAGTTCAAGTGGATAAACATGCATAAAATTTGCAGAGAAACAAAACCTATAAGCAATTGCAGTATGTCTGCAGTTAGTTTACCTGTTGGAGACCCCTCCATGACATGCCCAATGTAAGGTCCTTCCCGGAAGAGAGGCCTGTTGTCATTCTGGTCAATAATGATGATATCTAGAGGGACTGGGCCTTCTATGGTTTTGCCACTGGCATCAGTGATCTCCACCTGGAACTGTATAAGTAAAGGGAAAGAGAAAGTTAACAGGAATCAGATTGTTATTGGGCATCAAAGGAGGAGGAAGATAAAAAGGAAATGTTGACATCAGCATTTTCGCCATAACAAGGCCGCAGGCAAGGTTAGCACTTGGGATGGCTGAGCTCTGTGCTAAAGGCAGGATGGTTGTGAGCATAAGCATTTGAAAGAAAAATGAAAGAGTTCACGCTGAGATCCCCATTGGGCACTTTGCAATTGAATTGCCAAATTTGCTGGAGGAAGCAACGAAAGAAGGAAAAAGGGGGAACACAATTTGATGCTAATGAAGTGAATATTTGCTTAGAATAAGTCTTTTCTTTCCCCTCCTCTCTCTCCTTCAAGCATAATTACACTTAAGGGGAACATACTGAACCACAAAATAAATTGAAAGATAGGTTGTAGTGGAGATGCACAAATAGACTCTTAGGAGGAGGAGGGAATTGTTGCAACTATATTCTGCCTCTATCCAGAGCATTCTGTTCTGCCCCTTGTAATGATTTCAGAAGTCACCATACCAAGTATGGCTCAATCTAACACAGTGAATCAAGCTCCTAAGCGAGGGATGGGCAGAGTGGAGAACATTTGCAGTAGATCAGCATCACTGGATGATGCCCAATTATTTAATAATAGCAAAAACAACATGACTTTTCCAAGGCAGATCAGGCTGCTGAAATGAAGTTTGGAGTAATCACAAGTAGACTTCTGTGTGAAAGCAGTGTTAGTTATAAAACTGAAAACAAATTATGAGTGTATGCTCAGAGACTCCCAGTTCTTTAATTCTAATTACATGTCTTTCACCCTTGGCTCTTGGGGTTCTATTCTGGTACAAAACAAAGTAAATTCAAGGAGCTCACCCACTGCAACAAGGAAAAATCCTGTGGGATTTTGTTCCAGCTGAATTTGATGCAGGGCAGATTCCATAAAGAGAGCTCTGAAAAGGCCTTTTTGCCAGTCACAACCCACCTCATGTTTGAAGATGGGAAGTCCCAGAGATGAGTCCTCCACACAGATGTTACCAGTGCTTTTTTCCTGGGGGTACGCATACCAATAAACATTTTGTGAATCTATATACTTTTGCCCATTTACTGTACAGTGGTACCTCAGGTTACAGACACTTCGGGTTACGTGTTTTCAGGTTACGGACCGCGGGAAACCTGGAAGTACCAGGAAGGGTTACTTCCGGGTTTTGCCGCTCACGCATGTGCAAAATGCTGCGGGTTGCGGACGTGCCTCCGTCACGGATTACGTTTGCAACCCGAGCTTCCACTATATTTTGAACTATAAAATGGTGATTTCCTTAAGTTAAAATGTGGGTACCCCTAAACATTTTTTTAGGGGGGAAAAAGCACTGGGTGTTAAATTTCAGGTATATTTATACAGGACAGGAGTGAGGAATATTTATCTGTCTGAGGCCTACATTGTCACAGTTCAAAGCTGTTGAGGGCGGCATTCCAAAAGTTGGCACATCAAGACACTCACACAACAACACACACGCATGGATACACACAAACAAATCCTTACTACACAAAAAATGATGGAATGGCACATGCACACTTAATACAAACATCTACTTACATAACACAAAGATATACTTAATACAGGACCACACATCAAACAGCAATCTCTCTAACCCTGTGTGATAATTTAGCTGTTGTTTCTTTTCAAAGTGCTTCATATTACAGCCTCAAGCCTTACCTCAAGCCTAAATGTCACAGGCAGCATTTTTGCTGTGAAAAGGGTTCTCTCACACACATTGCAATGCGTAATGGCTCTGGGCCCTGTGTCTAGGCTTGGGAAAACAACAATGATTGATAGTCTTCAGAAGGAGGTCCCCCCCCCCTTAAGTCTAATTGTGGTGGTAGGGGACAAAGAATGAGAAGGGGAGGGTGTAGGTCAGATGTGGAGAACTCGTGGGCTGCATCCAATTCATGGTGTCATGCACTGGCAGGACAACAGGGAGGAGGAAGAGGATTTTGGCGAGAGGTGTAGCCAGGACTGGGGCACACTGGGGCAAGCAGGGCATGGGGAAGAAAGTACTCACAGGGTAATGGAGGCTGGTGAGGGGGTGGAGGTCAGTGCACAGGAACCAGAGCAGCAGGACCCATCAATGGAGACAGACAGGACCCTGTCTCCACAAACAAGGCAGTCGCTGAGGTGTAGGGAGCAATGGGAGTGGCACTCTAGGAGGTTGAGGCAGGCAAGGGCCCCAAGCCCAGCTTCCTAGCTGGCCAGGTGGAGCTTGCTAGCTCTGAGAGGAAGCATGTGATTCCTCAGTTGGAGTAGGCTTGGCACAGGTGGGGGTCAGAAGCCTCATCAAGCCCAGATGTTGCAATCAGCATGCAAATTACAAAAGGGCAGCAGAGCTGAGGTGCTGTGTCTGTTCAGCTGCCCATGTTGATGGGCTTTGACTGAAACTCTATGGGACTGTGCTTTGGGTTTGGGACTTCAGGAATTGGGCTAGGGATGAGTGAATCTGTCAGTTCAGTTTCTCATTTTCCTTAAGTTCACATTTCCACATCAGTATGCATTTTTAAAAATCCTTATGAAAAGTCATCAACACTTTGATGTGAATTTCTCACAGTGTACATGTTTTGATATGTATGTTTGCCTAATATACAATTTTTTTGCAAAATAATTTCTCCTAATGTAATGCATTTGTGTATGTTATGCTCTCTAATATATGCTTAGTTATAAGTATTTTTGTACACTGTACTTAGCTGGAGAACTAGACTGAAAAATTCAGAGGATAGTGAGTTTCAACGGAAAGATGAGTTTCCATTTTCATACTGCTTCAGAAAGTGTGGGTTGTATATGTTCTCTTTTAAATACAAACCGCATCAATTCCCTACCCCACTCATACCTAGACTGTACCCACCACCTTGAATTGATCCCAGATGCACAATGGGAGCCAATGAAGTTCTCCTAGTGCAAGTGGTATAACATGATTGGTTCAGATATATGCCCATTAGTGGCTCCCTTTCACCAGGCATCCAGAATTTATGTCTTGCACTTGCTGAGAATTTGATGTAGCTCATGCTATATGCTGCACGACAATCAATCATTCCCTCCAGAAAGGTCTCACTCTTGGCTAATAAACATTCCTGAGAAATCACCCTTCCTCATTGCATCTCCTATTCAAAAAGCACGTTCAGACCCCCCCCCAACACACCCTTGACCACCTTTCACAGCTACAGCAATCTTTAAAAGCAAGCAAGCAAGCAAAGAATTGCTGTATCTGTGGGCTTTTGGGAATATCCTTCCTGTTCTCATGAAGCTTTTGTTCAAATAGACTGCTTCTCCTATATATGTGATATGAAGACAAGTATTTGGACAAAAATAGTGGCTCACAGACCTAACCTAGTGGCTCACAGATCAAATCCAAAGCAACCAACAGAGTAAAGAGGTGTAGCTTTGCCACTTCCATCTGCTATCATTATCAGCTCTGCCCTATTCTAGAAAAGAAAGAACTCAAAGCCCCTTTCCTTAGTTGTATCCAGGATTATACTTTAGAAGGTAGAAATTGTCACATGGCTCTTTGCAGCCACAGACTTCAAAACCACCCCACACAACTGCATCAAGACTTAGGCTGCATTCACATGGCAGATTACTCCCACAATTTTCTGTGTTAAAGAAATTGAATAAAGTGATGAATTGTGAGGGTGGCACACTCCCCCCCCATTGCTGTCTTTATGGGGGTGGGGATCATGGGGGAGCAAAAGCAGGCATGTGTGGAAAAGGTAAGGGAGTAGCAATGTTGACCAATGACACTTGCTGTTGTGTTGCCCCACACCCACAGGTGTGAATGAAATTCATTGCGAGAAGGTGGTATTTCTATCAAAAAGCCACAATTCCATGATGCAACAAGGACTGCCATTTGAGAGGAACATTCAGATATGTGATGGAAGCACTTGCATTATAATCAGGAAAACTAATGTAATACTCCCCACATCTGAATGTACCCAGAGTCGCACAAAAAGCCTGCAGGGAGGACCTGATTAATGACATGAAAAGCACTCGCCTAGTGGCCTGCAGTGGACTTCCTATGCACTCTCTCACACACATTTGCATGGCTGTGTACACACAGAGAGCCAATTAAAACAGTGGGGGAAATACTACATACAGCAGTAGAATATCAGCTTCCGTGATTTCCTGGAAGCAAAAGAGTCTAAAGCACCTTTCATGCATTCACCATACACAGATGTCCCATTGAGTCAAAGTCCTCACCCCCACCTCACTGATGTTGCACAGCTTCTCCAGCCCTGCACATAGAGCATGGCCAGTATGCAGATGTCCACATTGGGGTTTGGAGATTGTCATAGCTATGTAGTGGCAATACTATTAGGTAGAGTGAGACAGTCACTCATGGGTTCCTTTTAATAATCCTGGGAATTGTAGTTAGTTAAGGGTGCTGAGAGTAGTTAGGAGACCCATATTCCCCAACCAGAGCTACAATTCCAAGAGTTCCCTGTGAAGAGGCATTTATTGTGAAACCACTCTGAAAATTGTAGCTCTGTGAGGGGACTAGGGGCCCGCTAACAATTCTTAGCATCCTTAAGAAACCACAACTCCCAAAATTCTTTGGGAGAAGCTGTAACACAATGCTTTACAGCCCACTAGAGTTATCATATAAAACAATGTCCCACCCTGTGCTACATAGTAATAGGTGAACCTGTCAATTTCTGTTTCTCCTCTGTTTTCCACATTGCCATCAGTTTGCATGTTTTTTAAGGGTCTTCATGAAAATTCATCCATATTTTTGTTTGAATTTCTCCATGAATATGTGCAATTATATGCATACCTTTCCCTTTACATATGGCTGGAAAACAGCATTGCAAAATTCTAAAAAGTGTTGATTTTGGTCCATGTATTGTTTCAGAAAGTGCAAATTGGGTAGGTTCACCGTTAAGCATGAACTCAATTGAATTCCTCCCCCATCCTTAATACTACAAAGCCAATACCAACCCCCCAAAATGCAGCTAACAAGTACAAAGGAGAAAAGCAAAACTGTGTATTGAGCCAATTAGAAGTGAACTAGTTCCAAACACAAAACTGTATTGAGTTAACTTATAGGCGTCTGACATGCAGTGCAGGATAGGGATTCATTTCAAGGTGAGAGTTACACACACACACACACACACACACACACACACACACACGTGAAATGAACTGTGTTCGGGTTAAGTATTCTGGTAGTAACATATGGGATCAGATAGTCCCTTCCAAAAAATAAATATTGAGCTCTCCAACCTTGCACAGCCAAGCCCCCACACAGACACAATGTACCAGACTGGAATGAGATAATAAGCAATTCCTCTTAACAAAGGAATTAGAATTCTGACCTAATTCACTCCCAGTTGGGTTCACTGTGAACCTATAAATAACTCATAAATATCATGCACACTGAGAAAGGAATGGATTAATTGCATAAACAAATGAGTCGGAACACTTTCAAGACCCCCCGTGGATTATTCCATCTCCTGGGAAGGATGCAGTGGGCTAGCAAGCTCTATTTCCCAAATATTCATTGCCCTGGGTTGCTCTCGCAGAGGAGAGTACTAGCCCCTTGTATGAGAGATCTGTTTCTGGCCCCAGTAACACTTATTTATTCCTCTTGCTCACCGTCTCCCCTAGTGCCCAGTATTCATTTAAAAAATGTTAAGAAAAGCATGCCAGATGAAGCCAATGGTCCATCTAGTCCAGCATCCTGTTTCCACAGTGGCCAACCAGATGTCCCAATGGGAAGCCTGCAAAGAGTCAATGCCAACTGGACCAATTACTTTAACTTTAGACAGGCATCCCCAAACTCAGCCCTCCAGATGTTTTGGGACTACAACTCCCATCATCCCTAGCTAACAGGACCAGTGGTTAGGGATGATGGGAATTGTAGTCTCAAAACATCTGGAGGGCCGAGTTTGGGGATGCCTGATGTAAGATAAAGTAGCTTCCCATGTCCTGAACAGGGAAGCACAAATCTGCAGATTTCAGAGGGGAATGGTTGTAGCTCACATGCAGAAGCTCTCAGGTTTAACCTTTGGTGTTGCCAGGTAGGGCTGGAAATGATTCCTGCCTGAAATTCTGGAGAGTTGATGCCAGTCAGTGCTTACAATACTGAACTAGATGTTGTTGTTGTTGTTGTTGTTGTTTAGTTGTTTAGTTGTTTAGTCGTGTCCGACTCTTCATGACCCCATGGACCAGAGCATGCCAGGCACTTCTGTCCTCCACTGTCTAGGTTTGTCATTGCTCCCAAGGAACTAGATGTACCAATGGTCAAAATGGGAATAAGGAACTTCCCTATGTTTGTATCAACTGTGTTTCAAGTAATGTACATGTAACAGATTGTGGCTGGATCTAGACACATAAAAAAGCGTTTCAGGAAAATGTGTTGCAAACCTAATAATGGGAAATCACATTGCTAAAAGATGGAACTCCACAGCGCCATCTGGTGCCACAGTGTTATAACACATTTAAAACTCATTTTCTTTACTAATGTAGCTGAATCCTGTGTGTGAGAGGGTGTGTGTGTGTGTGTGTGTGTGTGAGAGAGAGAGAGAGAGAGAGAGAGAGAGAGAGAGAGAGAGAGAAAGCTCAGCATTTCATAAATTGGTGCTGTGAGGTGCTTGCACTGAGATTAAAGAGGCTATTAAAAATTCCCCTTCCTTTCCCTCTATTCCATAACACACAAAGGCAGAAGAGACTGAACAAGTGTCTTATTTTTAGATAGAAACCTCTTATTATGCATGTTTTATCTCTTGCATGTTTGACTGGGGAGATATTATTTCCAGCAAATGTTAGGCACTAGAGAGTTATCGAAATGAATACTCCCCCCCCATGATCACACATTTTATTTGTGTATTTGAATGTGATACCCATATTTCAGAAAGATCTCTGTTCCCCCAGAGCACCAGGCGTTGTCCATTTACAATAATGTTGTGCCTGGAGAAATTCAAGTATCTGTTACATAGTGATGAATGAGGGCAATATTATAAAGGACATCCCTTACCAGTTTATACTAATTCATAGAAAAGAAAGCGATTGATGATGACTAGCGATGCTGGCTGTGTACTACTTCCACTATCAGTGGCGAGATCAGTGATGGGATACGGGGAAGTGGTATATCGGTTGCAGAGCATCTGCTTTGCATCCAGACAGCTCCAGATTCAGACAGCAGCATCTCCAGCTAAGGTTGGCAGAGACTTTTGCCTGGAGAGCCTCTGTCAGTCAGTGCAGACAAAACTGAGCTAGATGACAATACTGAGCTGACAAGACACATTCCTATTTTCAGACCCATTGCAGAGAACACAAGTGGGGAGAGTGCAGTTGTGGACATCTAATTGCCTGTTATGTGAAGTAAGATTAGATGAACATGACAAATTGTAGAAGAATAGGTACAGGGGTTTTTTTGTGGGGAAATTAAAGGGACGGATGGGTCACAGCTTGTTGTTGTCCTCTGATAGGCCCTAAAATGTGAGGCTGTTTTTAAATGTTGGAGAGAGATGGCATTGTAGGGTTTTATTTTTTTAATTTAATTTAATTTATTTATTTTTTAAAAGTAACACATTGGTGAAAGCTTTTAACTTTTTTTAAAAAAAATCCTCCACTACTGTGTTTTAACAACAAAAACAAAACCCAGAATTATTCAGTGCTTCATGGGCAACATTTAGGACAGCCACACTTTTTGCAAAGCCCATGGACCTAGAAAAATAAAAATTGATAAAAATGCACAGCTATAATCATTAGAAAAGCTTAAAGAAGGTAGATCGCCAAAGAATTGATGCTTTTGAATTATGGTGCTGGAGGAGACTCTTGAGAGTCTCATGGACTGCAAGAAGATCAAACCTATCCATTCTTAAGGAAATCAGGCCTGAGTGTTCACTGGAAGGACAGATCCTGAAGCTGAGGCTCCAATTCTTTGGCCACCTCATGAGAAGAGAAGACTCCCTGGAAAAGACCCTGTTGTTGGGAAAGATGGAGGGCACAAGGAGAAGGGGACGACAGAGGACGAGATGGTTGGACAGTGTTCTCGAAGCTACCAACATGAGTTTGACCAAAGTGTGGGAGGCAGTGGAAGACCGGAGTACCTGGCGTGCTCTGGTCCATGGGGTCACGAAGAGTCAGACATGACTAAACGACTAAACAACAACAACAAAGAAATAGTGGAGATAAAGGATGCTTTGTGGAGGCCCTGATCAGACTTGGCACAGGTGTGGGGTGTGTTTTATTGACACCATTGATAATTTGGCCAATAAAAGTTACCTAATTTTGCTGCATTATATGGCCCACCCATATAATTGATGCCTACCCCTGCTGTGTGCACACCACTGATATACACCACTGATATACACCACTGATATACACCACTGATATACACCACTGATATACACCACTGATATACACTCCCCCTCCTCACAACATATGAAAATATAAACATATGGACACAAGAAGGGCCCTACTGGACTAGATCTGTTCACTCCAACACTCAGTTCTCTGCAACAGCCAGCCAAATGCTTTTGAGAAGCCGATTAGCAGGTCTTGAGTGCAACAGCACCTTCTTGCTGTTTAACTCTAAACACAGAGCATACCCATGAACGGGCTTCATATCAAAGAACATCATATGGTCCAAATCCATGTGGGTGTTGTCATACATACCACCTGGTTAAGAGTCATAGTGCTTTGGGAATCCCAATTTTTTTAGCATTCATTTTGGCCTTTAAAGGAACATTTTCTAGACCTCATGAACAATGCTGAAAGTTAAGATGCATCATTTCTTAGTATAACTGGAAATGAACATAAGAACATAAGAGCCTGCTGGATCAGGCCAATGGCCCATCTATTCCAGCATCCTGTTCTCACAGTGGCCACCCAGATGCAAGCCCTCAAGCAAAATGGATGCTGAAGAGCACTCTCCCCATATGTGATTCCCAGTAACTGTTGTTCAGAAGCATCACTGCCTCTGACTGTGCAGGCAGGGCAGAGTCACCATGGCTAGTATCCTTCAATAACCTCCTCCTCCATGAATTTCACTAATCCTCTTTTAAAGTCATCTAAACTGGTGGCTATCACTGCATCTTGTGGGAATGAATTCTGCTGTGTAAAGAAACACTTTCTGTCATCTGTTCTGATTCTTCCAACATTCAGCTTCACCAGATGTCCACAATATCTAGTGTCATGAGAGAGGGAGGAAAATTTCTCTATTCACTTTTTCGATGCCATGAATGATTTTTGCCATTGTTGCCTCTTATTCGTCTTTTCTCTAAAGAAAAAAAAAGTCTCAAACTCTGTAACCTTTATTCATAGGGGAGTTGCTCTATCCTGCTACAGACCTGTGAAATATAGTTTCCTAGAGAAATTTTCACTGCAAATGTTACAATATGTACCTTTTATGCACTGTATCTGTTCTGTTTCTTTGGCTTAGCTATGCTTTTCCATTAATAAACAAACACAAACACAATTTATTTGCATTCCACAATCTACAGTACAAATGTTTAAGAGATCTTTATATTTATTTTGGGAAGAAAACCCTTCAGGGAGTTTCAAAACCTCAGCGATTTTACAGAATTATGAAAAACTCATTAAAACAACAAAACATTGAATCAGCTGTAAATGATGGCTCTGGCTTAGCTATTGGTTTTGGAGCTGCTACAAATTCAACTTGCAATCTACAAAATGAAGATTTTTACATAAGGCATTGTAAGTAAAAACGGGTTCCAAATTCATTATCCATATTATTGCTTATCTCTTTTCCATCCCTACCAAGAATGTTTTGATCGCTACTAACAAAAGAAGCAAAGAAGAACTGGAAGAAAAGTCAGCTTATTAAAAACAACAACAACAAGGCTTTCTTGGGAGCAGTGGCATAACACACACAGTGCAATATATGTAATATATAATTATTTGAGTCTGTTTTCCTCTAAATAAAGTTAATGTGCATAATAGGGCGATATTTGATCCAGTTCCCATTTAAAGAAGAACCTACCAATTTCACACTTTCCAAAACAATGCATAAACTGAAACACAGGCGTACTTTGAAATTCACACTTCTATGAATTTTCCAGCCATGTGATGTTTGTAAGAAATGCATTTACTAGGGTAATGTGTGCAAAAAATGGATGTTTTAGTGAAAATAACATACAAAAATGTGTTCAAGAAAATACAGATGTTGAGGAAAATATTTGTAAACATTGTGTATGTAATGGGAAATGAGAGATAATGAATATGCAAAAGGACTTTGAATATTCTAAGTGATGTGGAAATATGGAGAGCTGAATTTAAGTTTGCAAAAATGAGAAACTGAGGGAAGTAAAAACTGACAGATCCACCCACTGTTGGTAGAGCACAGAGACTCAATGCTTGGACTATCACACAAATTAATATTGGGAGATTAATTGTGAGTTTTAACTGATTAAGGACAATCCTCTGCATGCTTTCTCAGTAATAAATTGCAATGTGTTCAATAAGGTTTAATCCCTCAAAGAATTCTGGAAGCTGTAGGAAGGTGAGAGTTGTTAGGAAACTCCTGTTTCCCTCACATAGCTACAATTCCCGCAGCGTAGAGGGATTGAATATTAAACCATTCTGGGAACTGTAGCTCTGGGAAGAGAATAGGGTCCTCCTAACAATTCTCAGCACCCGTAACAATCTAGAGCTCCCATAATTCTTTGGGAGGAAGCCATGATTGTTTAAAGTGGTGCTTTAAATACATGGTGTGAATGTGACTCAATTTCTTCAGCCTGGCCATTTGAGTCAGCAATCTAGGAGCTGTACTCCTGGGTCATAGCTATTTCTCTTAAAGGGGCCATATGCCAGATATTTTGTTGCTAATGCATCCATTACAAGCTACAGTTGATATCTCCCAGTTCAACCAGAAACCAGAAACTTGTTCTAAATGGACACATTTAAACTGGGAATGTTGCCAACCCTGTCCCAACACTCAATCTTTGCTGTTATCAAAATAATCATGAAAAGGCTAGAGTATGCCAATTCTAGTTTTTCTCTTTGCCCTCTCTGCCTGGAAGTTTGTGTAGCAGACCATCCCCCGCTCCCTTTGCTTGTTACTTTTAAATAAATGAGTTTCTACTGATTCAGTCTACAGTCAGCTCTATTGAATTCCCTATTATGTTCAGCTCTTTTGCCAACACAATGCTCAGCGACATATTTTTATAATTCTATCAACAGAACTTATTGTTACCAGGATCTTTAAACAGATTAAGGCAGAACACTAAGTATAGTTAATTTAACTTTTCTCCTTTCCCTTTATAGGGGCAAATTTGAGAATGATGCGGGGTGAGGATAGTATTTTAGCAGTGAGGATTCAGAGCAGGTCGTACATTGATTCCTACAGTTGATTTGATTTTTGATCATGATGAGCCAGGGGCATAGAGAGAAGTGCATAGATTTCAAGGTGGGTAGCCTTTGCAGGTGGTTTCAAAGCAAAGCAGGACAGCTAACAGGCTTCTGTTTTTCTCATTATCTGTTTTCTGTCTCAAAAAAATAATCTAGGAAACACAGGACACCTTCCTGCATTAATTGGCAAAGAAATGATGCTTTTGCCAATGAGCCCCAAATTAGCTGAATGGATGGCTAAGTGGTTGCTGCCTGGGAGATTTCAAGGACTTTTTCACCCCAGAGTTCTCAGAAGGCTCTCAGTGCACGCCTATGTAGTAAAGCATCAAAGGATGCTGTTACTCCCTCCTCCTTTGATCAATGTTCTTCACAAGGGAAAAAGAGAGGGCACATTTGCTTCCAAATGCACTCCTCAGATGAGCAGATCACCTGGAAATGCTCTCCATAATGTATTGACCGTCACAGTATGCCCGCGTGCAGGTTCATGTATTCAGCTTTGGTGACCTGCATTGTAGGGGTGACTGGTGCCCATTGGACTGGCAGAACAATAGGCAGGGAAGCCAACAGTAGGTGGAGCCAGAGATAATGACAGACATAGCAAAAGAGTTCTTGTTTTGCCTGAGGCAATTCTGCTGTGTTCAGAGGGGGAAGTGTGATTGCTAGGCAGCAGACACTGACTCTGACTGTTATGGCTTTAACCTTAGCTACCTCTATGGAACAGGGATGCAGGTGGCACTGTGGTCTAAACCACTGAGCCTCTTGGGCTTGCCGATCAGAAGGTCAGCAGTTCAAATCCCCACGACGGGGTGAGCTCCCGTTGTTCGGTCCCTGCTCCTGCCCACCTAGCAGTTCGAAAGCATGTCAAAGTGCAAGTAGATAAATAGGTACCGCTCTGGCCGGAAGGTAAACAGCATTTCCGTGCTCTGCTCTGTTTCGCCAGAAGCAGCTTAGTCATGCTGGCCACATGACCTGGAAGCTGTCTGCAGACAAATGCCGGCTTCCTCGGCCAGTAAAGCAAGATGAGCGCCGCAACCCCAGAGACGTCCGCGACTGGACTTAATGGTCAGGGGTCCCTTTACTTTACTTTACCTCTATGGAACAATTACCACTTTAAGAGGAGAGTTAGCTTCCCTTCATATCAGCACACAGAAAATGTAGAGTTCAGAATCAGACCCTCCAAGTGTCTGATTCCAAGGACAGTCCCAAATTTACAAAAGCCACCCCAGTTTCTGATTTGATTCCAGAATGTACCCCCTTTGAAAGGGGGGGACTTTCCTTTATCCACTTTCTCCATGCCATGTATAAATTTACACACTTCTATCCTGTGGAGCCTGGTCCACTTATGCATAGTGTTCCCAAGAAGAATGCCAAACAATTTTTAAACCCACCCCCTGAAGAAAAATCCCTCAAAACCATACACTCCTTCCTGCCCACCCCCATTTTATATTTCTATTTGAACCCAGAAAAACTCCACAAACATTTCTGTCAATCAGATTTGGGCATCACTCTGCCAATCCAGAAACATCTTGCAGTTCCGCAATATCTGGGGGGCATTAACCAGGCTGGTGAAGCCTGAACTAGCAATTTCATTTTCAACACCCACTGAAGTTGGGAAATCCACTAGTGAAAGTCAGTAGCTACATCTTAATCCCCAAGCTTCATAATCAGCCCCATCACATCAACTCTATAACCATTATTTGACAAAGCAGACCAGTTGCATGCAGAAATGCCACTTGGGTAAAAGCCTGATATAAATGAGCACTCATTACAGTTGACAGTAAATAGATTCACCATCTAGCAGGTAAAATGGTTTAGGAATAAATTCGATATATGTGTGTGTGAATATATATCATATATACACAACATACTCTCTTCATTTTTAAAATATATATCTATACTGATATCTATATTCCAAACAGGTGCAGTAGTAACAAATAAAACAGGCAGACTGAGCAAGTGCAATTTGAGCAAAGGAATGTATGTGCATTATATTACTTCCTTGACAAATGCAATAGTTTAGAGCTCTTCAGTACCTCATTTGCAAATAACAAGTGCCTTTTTAGTGATAAAATTAGGCCAGGCTCCTGATAAAAGGTTGGCAGACAGTGCAGGAGGACTCTATGAAGGTGGGAAAAAACCCTTACGCATAGCCAGCATATGTAGCAGCACAAGTCTTGTGCAAAGACTGGGAAACAATACTTGGAAATCTTTTTAGTGGTCATGGAATTACCACTATGGTTGGGTGAATTTGTCAATTCTGGGTTATCTCAAGTTCAGTTCTCCACACTACACTTCCACATCAGTTTGTGATTTTTAAAAAAAGAAATCCTCATGAATTTTCATTAGCACTCTATTGTAAATTTCACCTTAATGTGCCCTTTAGGCTTGGCATGCACAATGGGGTTAACACTGAGTCAGTGGGGTCATAGTGCCGTTGTCAGGTTCACATACCCAACGTGCTCATAGCAAGAAGAAAAATTCCTTCTAATCCTTTGCTGCAGGGCCATAAGTGGTGCCTGAAAACTTGCCCAGGAGATGGGTGGGAGCTGAACTCTTTCTCATTAGAGAGCTTCCATGCTTGGACAATACATTGATTCAGCTATTCCTGTTTAATCAGATATAATTTGCTTATTGCAGATCCTCTATCTTGTTCTACTTAGAATCAATAGAAACATTTTTCACCATTCTTTAGTCTTCTTTATGGGTAGGGTGGCAAACAGCAACAGCAATAGTGAATACAGATTGTATTCACTATTCACTAGAGTGATTTCAGTTCCAGATGTGGGATGAATAAGTGAACTTTGGCAATTTCTGGTTCCTTTAACGTTTTATCAGAATTCTGAGTTCCCTACCTTTGATCTGTGGTAACCAACACAAACAACTCAAACAACTATTATTTTAAATGTATTTTATGTAAATTATTTTATTTTAAATGTACCCATTGTATATTCGTCTCTTTGGTATCCAGTCACAGATAATTTTAAGATCAGTTGTGTTAACATTCCTGCAGAAACTACAACCACAGAACCGAACTGGAAGTGCAATGTTTGCACGTGTACAATAAAAACTGTCATGAAATCAGTCACCTCTATTTAGTTCTGCTGCTAGGAAAACATGAGGAAACCTTTACAAATTTCATTAAAGACTACAGATTCATAACTCTTTAAACTGTGACATATTCCTGGTGATCCCATTGCTAGATGATGCTCCTTCAAATGGGATTTGACAGCAGGTAAACTGCACAATGCAAGGAATTAACTTAACAGAGCAAGCTCATTTAAGGCAATAAATGCAACAGCAACAACAAAACCCATCTAGAGTGGGAAACAGGTTCTTCAAGGTGGAAAACCATTCATTGCTCATTGCAACACAACATTTGAAGTCATACAACCAGTGTTCAAAACTCCCATTGTTCTAGGCACATTTTGTGAACAGGAATTTCATTAGCGCGAGCAGTTTCTGAGCTCTGGGTACAATACTGCACCTAAGATTGCAGAGTAAAACTGCAGAGTGGAAGGAAAGGGGGACCTTTTTCAGCCTCCCCATCTCCAGCTACTCTCTGAAGACTGGAGAAGAGGCCCTCTTAAGAACATTAGGGGGGTGAGAAGGGGAAGGACTTACAGGGGTCAGCAAACCTTTTCAGCAGGGGGCTGGTCCACTGTCCCTTAGACATTGTGGGGGGGCGGACTATATTTTTGGGGGGAAATAATGAATTCCTATGCCCCACAAATAACCTAGAGATGGATTTTAAATAAAAGCACACATTCTACTCATGTAAAAACACCAGGCAGGCCCCACAAATAACCCAGAGATGAATTTTAAATAAAAAGACAAATTCTACTCATGTAAAAACACATTGATTCCTGGACCATCTGCGGGCTGGATTTAGAAGGTGATTGGGCAGGATTCAGCCCCCGAGCCTTAGTTTGCTTACCCATGGACTAGACTATGTGAAAAATAAACATAATATTTTAACTACAGTTCATTCATTTTCAGCTTTGTATTCTTGTTATAAAAAGTGCGCCTAGACATTCTATTGTTGCTCCCATAACCTAGGTTTAAGGTGCCATTTAGCTCCTAGCTTTCATATCTCAATTTCTAACACTGCATACAACCTCCCAGTCCTAGATGACTCAGCTATCTCTTATTCAGTTCCACCCAACTGCCTGAGGCCAAGGCAATGAGCTTAGATTTCCTGATGGAGACAAGGCATTCACAGCCTTCAGCTCAGTCCTCCCTTGCCTGTATCCAACCATTCTTAATGCCTTGCCCAAGGCTGAGCAAAAAAGGGCAGAGCAGAGTTCCCTGGAGCGGTTTTTCAAGGTTGTACAAATCTTGTCTCCCTCAGGTAATGAAAGTTTCTTCTTTTTTGAGAGTTCCTCCTTCCTTGCTCAATATAGTTTAATTGTTTGCTTTCACTACTCAATTTAATATTGAAAGTTGTGGAACGAAATCATTTCTTCCTCCCCTCTCCAATTAGCCCCTGGAAACAATGATATATGAACATTGCCTTGCTATGGACGTGTGTATCACTTCATAGCCTCTTGGAGAGGCTTTTAGGTTTAAGTAAGTTACACTTAAGAAGGAAGAAAACAGACAACCCTGTATTCCTTTAAGTTTGCTAAGAACCACAACAGTCCTCTCACAACATCTCTCACTTATTCAAAGCCACCCAAAATTTCACGGAATGAAACATTCAGATTGACTTTACTATTTGTCATTTTAAAAAACATATTCCCTGTTCTCTGGAATAGAAATCCTGTTAAGCTATGACAGATGCCCACGATCTGCACTTTCTGAAATGATAGAAGAAATTCTTGGTCCAACTGGCTTTCCTGCCTGGGTAAATGGATATTTCATATGAGTCTCAATTTAGCATTGTGTTACTATTGTTCTACATGCATTTGGTGTTATTTGTGTTTTTAATTGTTTTGATTATACATCACCTTGAGAACACTGTACAGAAGGCAATTAATTAATGCCTGTCTACTACACACACTTTTCAAAGGAAGCTTTCTCAGTGAATTGCTGGCAGTCAAAAATTATGGAAACACAGGTGCCTAAAATCTGCTTTAAACATTACAGTAGTAAATAGGGAAGCTTGGGTTCATTAAAAGCTCTATGTGTAGTGAAGTCTCACACTCGCAATACAAGTGTAAAGTGAGTGAAACTTCTGAATAACTGAAGTGGTGAATCAGCATCATTAAAGATCTAGGTATACCGTAAGGGATTCTGATATCAATCTCTGCCTAAGTTTGTCCAGATCCTGCTTCACTGGCATTCAGTCATAGCTTTGTTTGTACAGATATTATATACTTAAGGAAGAATATAAGTACCCATGGTTTCTTTTCTCTCAATGTAGTCTGGGTTGTTTTATGTAAGTTTGTTTTAATGTATTGTCTGTAATTGTCTTAGTATTTTTTTTAAGTCAAAGTTTTGCTTGGATCTTTCAAAAGATTGCAGGGAAAGTGTGCATTTATATTGTATTATATGCCTTGTTGTGTTCATTTTTGCACCCATCTTCTCTAAAATGCATATTTTTAAAAACTTCTCCAAAGCATTTTTTCACCATACAGTACATATTTTTTGTGCAAGCCTTTGTGCACTAAAAGTGCTTTGCCCAATTCGTAGAAGTGTGAAATCCTATCAAGCTTTGTGCTCCAATATGAAAGCCAGTTTGGGGTCATCAAATTGAGTTGGTCTGCTACAAAAAGTAGACTGAACAAATTCTTTATTGATCCCTTCCTGATATTAATTGGGTAGGCAACATTTGGTCAGCTATAATAGCCATTGTAATCTTCCATCTATTGAACACATTAAAAAAAATCATGTGTTGCTTTCAATGCGTCTTTTAAATACAAAGATAAAATAATTGGCCATAGTGGTGAACTAAGCTCAACATTTACACAAAATGGAAGTGGGGACACAAAGCTAGGTCTTTGAGGCTCTCTGGAGCAACCATGTAATTAGCTTTGAAGAGAGTGAGCATAAGGGAAATTCAGGGTGACAGTTTATTCTCAGGAGGGAGCTGGCAAGAGAACCGAAGAGATAGTATCATTACTCTTCAGTTCATACAATAAAAAGAACAGGATATTTGTTATTACACTCATCCCTGTGGCTGTGAATTTTTGAGGGAAAATTGGCAGAGGTCTCCAAAGCACCCCACCAAAATAAGAGAAGAAAATTGGCCACAGGATCAGAGGTGATTTGAGGTGTGAATGAACACAAAGGCAGGTTGTGAGGAGAAACGTTAACTAGGAAAATAAGTTAACTTGAGGTGAGAAGAGTTCAGATTTGAGTCTGCAGCTCAAGCAACAAGTGAGAGTAAAAAAACCTAGCTGCACGAGATTATAAAGCAGAACTTGTGCAAAGGTTCTGAAGTACTGTCAGGCTGAACTTTCTTGTCCAATTTTTTTTTACTTATCCACAAGATGAGCACAGAAGCTGCCTTACACTGACCATTGGTCCTTCTAGTTCAATTTCATTTATGCTGACTGGCAGTGGCTCTCCTGGATTTCAGACAGGGTTTTCTCCTAGCCCTGGAGATGGAGAGAAACTGAGTCAGGGACCTTCTGCATTCAAAGCAGATGTTCTTCAGCTGAGCTGCAGCCCTTCCCTAGGATGAGTGCTGGGGTGCAAAAGAAAAATACATGGAGAATTATGTTGTAAAATCCAGAGAAGCACAGGTTTTGAAGGCTGGCTGTGCTTTGGAAAGTACAAATCAGGGAAGTTGACTTTTAAACGTGAACTGAGTCAAATTTCTTCCTCATCTCTGAATTGCTCTGAATAAGTAACATCTCTGAATGGCTACCATTTTTCATTTGAAGAAGAATTTTGAGGTTCTTCCATACACCAAACACCGCCCTCCCAAAACACAAACAGATTAAGGAAAAAAAGTTTTGATAAGTCTAGTGAAAAATTGTCAGATATTAACAAGCAGAAACATCCAAATAGACTTCAAAATTTCACTTTAGGCCAATTCTGTGGAACTGGGTGCTGAAATTGTGGTGTGCACCATGCATTGCACATGACATCGCAGGCGTCCAACACACACCGGGCCCCCTGCAAACAAAACCCTCAATTTGAGGGATACACACACACACACACACACACACACACACACACATATACACACACAATCAATTCCATGAAATATAAAAAATAAATAAATATGCCTAGAGATTAAACTTTCCAAAAATCTTGATGCAGAATTTATTTGCGCATATCTTTTCCTCATTCCCATCTCACTCCTTGATCTCAGTGAGAAGCAAGCTATTTCCCCCACAAAAATATGAAAAATTAGTGCATATTATATGCATTACTAACATATTTTTGTGTGTATATTAGTATGCATCTTACATCCACATACACTCTGTTCCATAAAGTAACCAGCACATGAAAAGATAAAATAATTGATTTTATCAGCAAATATGCTTACAAACTTCAGGAATGTATAAGGCTTGATTCTTTCATTCATATTTTGCATATAATGCTTGAGGTTGGGTTGCATATAATTTTCAAAGTTATTAGTCAGGCTGGTGTTTCATATATTTTTTAAAAAAACACTGCATGTACAGCTCAGACATGAGTAGGTGCTTGATGCAAGGAATGGACTGATGTGGGCAAAGCTTGATTGGTTTGGAACCGCCAAATTCAGTGTATAAATCCATTTTAAATGGATTCATCCTCCATGAACCTCCTACCAACAAGCACAAAAAACCCTCATTTACCTTATGTAGAATGCAATTAGTAGGTATATCCTGGCTCGCCATTTATTTGACAGCTTTCTCATTTTCTCAAATTTACGTAATTTGACAGGGACCATTATGGACCCGTAACTGGTCTCTTGGAATGACATTCACAAGGTTGGTTCACTTATTAATTGACCCCTAGTAATGGTAATTTAAGAAGCATATTAATCTCATCTGTCAGTTCCAACACATAGCTGATGTATAAAATAATTTGCCTTTTCAAGGAGTCTTGCTAATGAAATGAAAAACTGCATTCCCCTGCCCCTCCAATTAATATGCATATTCCTTACTTTCCACACTTGAGATTATGGTCGATTATGGTCGAACATGCAGCTGTCCTTTATGGAGTCTCCTAAAAGTCCTTTGCCAGTGTCCTTTATGGAGTCTCCTAAAAGTCCATAAGCAACAGTCTTGTAGCACCTTTCATAAATCTGGGGTGGTGGTGGGCAACATGAGTGTGTAAATCAGGCATAGGCAAACTCAGCCCTCCAGATGTTTTGGGACTACAACTCCCATCATCCCTGACCACTGGTCCTGTTAGCTAGGGATGAGGAGAGTTGTGGTCCCAAAACATCTGGAGGGTCGAGTTTGCCTATGCCTGGTGTAAATCATAGAATTGTAAAGTTGGAAGAGTCCTGAGAGTCATCTAGTCCACTCCCTTGCAATGCAGGGATCACACCTAAAGAACCCCTGGCAGATGGTCATCCCACTTTTGTTTAAAAACCTCCAATGAAGGAGAGTTCACCACCTTAGTTGGAATCATCTTCCTTGCCATTTGAATCCATTGGTTTGAGTCCTACCCTCTGGAGCAGCAGAAAACAAGCTTTCTCCATCTTCCATGGGGCAGCCCTTCAGATATTTGAAGATGGCTATCATATCTCCTCTCACTCTTTTCCAAGATAAATATACTCAACTCCTTGATAATCTTTGTTGCCCTCCTCTGCACATGTTCCAGGTCAATATTCTTAAATTGTGGCACCTAGTCACAGTACTCCAGGTGTGATCTGAGGCAGAATAGAGTGGTACTATTACTCGCCTTGACCTCAACACTATACTTCTGTTGATGCAGCCTAGAACAGCATTAGATTTTTTTGCTTCTGCTGCATCACACTGTTGACTCTTGTTAAGCTTGTGTTCCACTCGGACCTCTAGATCCTTTTCACATGTACTATTGACAAGTCAGGTGTCCCCGTCTTATAGTGTTGCAGCTGGTTATTCCTGAATAAGCGTAGAGCCTTATGTTTGTCCCTATTAAAATTCATATTGTTAGTTTTAGCCCAGTTCTCCCAACTGTTAAGGTCATCTTGAATCCCGATTCTGCCTTCTGTGGCATTAGCTACTTTCTACTGACTCCAGCAACACTTGCAAAATGTGTGAAGGCATAAAGAAAGTCTTTGAACCAACAGTCGGGAAAAACTGCACTGCTGAACACCTTGTCTGGAGAGATGATCACAAGACTGCAGCAAGGAGATAAAGCAATGGGTAGAGCCCTATTAAGAGCTGTACTTTTCATAAAACATGATCACTGACACAACAGTTGACAGCATCCAGACTCTGCCTGTCTCGGAAGAGCTGGATGTCCCTCCCTCTCTTGATGAGCTGAAGAACATCATCAACTTCCAGGCACGTAGTAAAGCGCCAAGATAGGGTGGAACCACAATATAAGTGTTGAATGCCTGTTGGAACCTCTAATGCTCACATTTATGGCCTTCATAAAGGCATTGCCCAACTATGGATACAGATGTCACAGTTATTTGACTCTAAAATCTAAGCCACTTTGGGGGGGGGGAGTGTATTTCAGGCTGCTGAATGATTCTGGAGGCTTACAAAGGCTTGTCAACAGCACTCTTAGTTCATATTACATATACAGATGAAAGGTTTCTTTAATAGTGGAGGAAATTTAATCCACTCACAATGCGTCAAGAGAGGAGAGGAGTATTATTTTGAGCATGAAATACAATCAGCTTTCCATGCTCAGAAATCTGGCATTTCAAAACTCCTTTGCCCTTCAGAAGCTTTGCTGAAAGTGGGCAACCTCAGTCAAAACAAAGTTAATGTGAGTATTTAAAATAATAATGGTGATCTGAAAATGCCAGTAGAGAATCAAATCAGCACCTGTTTACCCATTATGATGTTTTTGGCTTCCCTCATTAACTAAACCTTTGAGAACAGTTAAAAGTAATGTGGGAAATCACTGATTTCTGACCTTCTGTGGTGGAATTACTTTCTCCTTGTCTGCAATTGGCCTCCTACTGTCAAAGCCCAGTTTGCCATACAAACAGATTAAGGAGTCTGAGCACTTATTGATGAACTAGGGTCATTTACATAAAAGGTTAACTGCAGCAAAGAGAAGAATGGAAACCTCATAAGGCATGGGATTAATTCAGTTTTGTGGATTTTAAAGGATCAGACTCCCATCTGCCTACTAACTGGCCTGGGAGAAAGAAAGTGTGTATGTGGAGGGGAGGCAAAATCAATAAAACGTAACACTGTATGAAGAAATGTTGATGTTTTCAATGGAAGGAAGGAATCTAGCAGGGCTGTTACAACCATTAGGCAAAGTGAGACAACAACTTGAAGACGCAAACGTTGTGGGTGCAACAGCAGAAGCCCTCAGCTGTTCATTCTGAGTACCCTATCAATTTCCATCTCTGTTGCCACATAGCTTTTGCTGCCCTCCCCGCTGATTCTGTCATGCTGTCTATGGTGCAGTGGAGGACTCTATCACCCACATTGAAGTAAGATTCAGCTAAGCATCCAACTGGCTTCTGTATGTGGAATGAAGAGGTGGTGCCATCTTGTTGTTTACCCCAGACAACAAAACATCTCCTCTGGCTTACACACTATACCTGCAGGTCCGCTCACACAATAACCCTGCCCTCAATCAGGATGGTGGCCTAGGTTTGCTACAGCTGCTGCTGTTTTGCCAACCACCCTGCCAAAAATAAAGGGGGGGGGAGAATAAGCCATTCCCTGCCACAGTTGTAAGCTTCCACCTCTCTCTCCAAACACTATTTGAGCTCCCATTCACAGCACTAAGAGCCCCGCCCTATGCAAAACACTGATGCAAGGAGACAAATTCAGATCAAGGCCACAGTGTGAACAAGAAAGTATAGCCTGCCCCAGCCCCAAGCCATGGCTTCAATTTGGATCTGGGCTCCCATGCTTGTAATTTTGTTTAAAAATAATCCCATATTTAATGGCACAGCTACGCCGCTAACATACTGTATTTTTCTGTGTATAAGACTAGGTTTTTCTCCTTAAAAATAATGTCAAAAATTAGGGGGCATCATACACGGATACATCTCCCCCCCCCCCATTTTCTTAAATCTGAGTCCCCCAAAATAGGGGGCGTCTTATACATGGGGGTGTCTTATAGATGGAAAAATACAGTAATATGTAGCTTTGCTGAGTCGCAAGAGATCTATCAACCCTAACAAGAGAACGTTTAAGTTGATAACAGGAAGGATGAGGACTAGTGTAGGATTGCCAATCATTTCTCATCTCCTAATTACATCTAGAGTTTGATATGTTGCATCACAAATAGCTCACTAGTTCTTTTCCTTACTTATTAAGCACAGTTACTGCATGGAGTTTAGCTGCCGCCACCCCATGCAAACCTCCTTCACTAGTCATTTTCCATCACTGTCTTCCCAGGGGAAACACATAGCCTATTGAGTGAGGTGGCACTGTGTTTCTGTGTTATAAGCAACCAAAAACAAATTATGCATCTGATAAAAAGCAGCATCTCTTCTAGAATCATTAGTGTCAATCATGTGTATACAAATGTAAAGCAATGTTTGAAGTGCATGCCACTCAGAGCATAGTTGTGAGTATGATATCATATTCATAACTCAGTGGTTCTGAAGTTGCATTCTAAGGTCTGCTTCTAATGTGATATGCCTTTTTATTATTATTTCCCACTGTGGTGCTGTTGATGATTTCTTGAACTTTGACTCTAATTGACAGCCCACCTTGCCTACTCCAAGGGAGAGGGAGGATTGATATCACGGCTGTTAGAACCTGTCTGCTGTGATGTGGAATGCATCATAATGGAGGCTGGTACATTAGGTGGAATTGGACACTACAACTAGTCCAAAGGGGAGGCCCTGGCTGTCCTCTTCCTACTACTTAGTCTCTGTTTCCCCCTTGTAGAACTCAGCAGGGATGAAATTATGGCTAAACCTAGTTGTCTCCAACTGCTATCGGTTCTGTCTCTGCCTACCTTTGGTCTCCCTGCTTTCTAGCCTATCAATCTCAACAAGAACTAGCCACCTCAAGCATGGAGGTCATATGTTCAAGTCAACAAGTGCCCTTACAACTGAAGCAGAAGTTACCAGAGTAGAATGCGAAGTATGTTTATCCACATAACAAAAAATCTTATGTGCTGCTGTGCAGGAAATTCTGACCACTGCCCTATGTGGAAAATTCCCTCAATAAAGATGGGATATAAGTAACATGACCAGCTTTTTGGTGCTTTGAAACTTAGACACTCCATATCTGTAACACAGATTGTCTGTATATGGTAGCATTTACTAATATCCAATAGCAAGGACCCTTAATAATATGAAAGGAAAACCTGTGACCACTTATCCCTCAGCCAGAGGATCAAAGTAAGGATGAGGAACATTGGGGGAAAAGAAAACCCTGAAATTTTATTTAAACACATTCAATGAGGGTTAAAGCTTAATGACTACAATACTTTGTTTCAGTCAAAATTACTTTACATAAGAGATTAAGAAGTTTACATAAAACTTCCACTTTAAACCTGTTTCTAATTAAATTGATTCCTCTTATAATGGCTATTTGTTCTGCTAAGCTAGTAAAAGCTATGGTTTTCCCAGTAGTGATGTATGGAAGTGAAAGCTGGACCATAAAGAAGGCTGATCGCCGAAGAATTGATGCTTTTGAATTATGGTGCTGGAGGAGACTCTTGAGAGTCCCATGGACTGCAAGAAGATCAAACCTCTCCATTCTTAAGGAAATCAGCCCTGAGTGCTCCCTGGAAGGACAGATCGTGAAGCTGAGGCTCCAATACTTTGGCCACCTCATGAGAAGAGAAGACTCCCTGGAAAAGACCCTGATGTTGGGAAAGATGGAGGGCACAAGGAGAAGGGGACGTCAGAGGACGAGATAGTGTTCTCGAGGCTACCAGCATGAGTTTGAGCAGACTGCGGGAGGCAGTGGAAGACAGAAGTGCCTGGCGTGCTCTGGTCCATGGGGTAACGAAGAGTCGGACACGACTAAACGACTAAACAACAACAAAGCCAGTAAAACACTTCCAGCCCTTTCTAAGGTGTTTTCCTTCCCCTCTGGGAAATAATACGGGTTGCCCTGCCTATCCAAGTCCTATCCAGGCTGTAACCAAGCCTTATCGGACATTGCATTGTCAGGTTCTAACTTACTAGTTTTTCGCTTCCTCCTGATTGGTTGACACTCCACCCATCCCTAATAAACTGCCGTATCTCTAGGGGAATAAACCAAGGGAGGTACAACTGAAAGAATTCTCCTCCACCCTAAGAACTCTGTATGCTACCCCAAGTTTAACCTCCCCTTGTCCCAGCACCACCCCAGTCACAATTGTGCACCACAGCTACTTTTACTTTTTTACTTCAGGTGTCTGGATTTAGCCTTTAGTAGGAAGGAAGTTAGGAAGGAGGTTCTTCTGGTCTCTACTGATAACTATATTGAGTGTTTGAGCCTAGATGAAGAGATGAAGGAACATCACATTGCCAGTTAACTGTGGAGCTTCGGTAAAAATTACGTAGTTGCCAGACTTTCATTGATCTCAATAGAGATCCTCAGATACATTAAAGGTGAAAAGACAAAAAATAAAATAAAAATGAGATTATCATATCCCTTCCATATTATTAAAGCTCACACTTCTCAGGCAAACACTTGCGGGTGATATATAAATATAACAACAACAACAACAACAACAACAACAACAACAACAGAATGTGAGACAATCAAATGTGGGCCTCCTAGCAACTCTTTGTATCCTTAAGCAACTGCAGCTCCCATAATTCTTTGGGGGGAAGCCATAACTGATTTTAATAGCACTTTAGCTATTTAAATGTATGGTATGGATGTGGCCTTATCAGTGTCTCTGGTCCCATGCTGTGGAATATTCTCCCAGCAGTGATTTGATAGGTATCTTCACTGGTAATTTTCAGGTGTCTCTTGAATACCTTTTTATGATAGCTATCTATTCAGTTGTTTAAACTTTTTCTAGATTACCCAGCCATTTTTATGATTATTTTGTGTTTCATTATATTTTCCTATTTTGGGGTTTTATTCTACTTGCTTATTTTCCTTGATACAATGACATTTTGTATGAGGCTGAGATCTATAATTTTTATTAAATAAATATGAAAAATCTATTTAATTTTTGTGCAAGTTAGCAATTTTGGGGGGATGGAGTGGGAAACTACATCACAAAAACAAGAGAAATGTATGTTTGAAGAACATCTGTCTTTCAGTTCATACATTGTTTTGGAAAGCACCAGTTAGGCCAGTTCATATTAAAAAGTTAACCAAACTGAATCCCTACCCAGTCTCTAACCACAGTATATTTATCGTACACTGTCTTGATATTTTATATGGGGGTGGTCTATCAATACGTGTGTTTTTCAGATGACTGCATAAAAAAATGAAGTATGTTTTCTTACATACTCATTTAAGTGTTGTTGTTTTTTGAGCTGAGAATTATCGCAGAATTTCAAGTTGTGTGAAAAAACAAGGGAGTTTTCTGATCTGCAATAACAGGCATAGGCAAACTTGCCCCTCCAGAAGTTTTGGGACTACAACTCCCACCATCCCTAGCTAACAGGACTAGTGGTCAGGGATGATAGGAGTTGTAGTCCCAAAACATCTGGAGGGCCTAGTTTGCCTATGTCTGGTCAGATCACAGTGAACTGAATAAAAAAATTGAGCCTAGACCAAAGAAGCAGGTGTCCAAAGGATGGAGAACATCATTTCAGACATTTACCACCTCTATTTAAAACCTTATGTATCTGCTGAAACATTAAAGAGACTTTCTTGTTGGTTTGTGTGTGTGTATCCTACAATGATCTTTGTGGGGGGCGGGGGCGGTGAGGGCGGCATGTAACATTTTGTAAGGAGCCTACAAAAACATGTAAGGAAACATTCTGTTTGCAATCTAATATTACAGAGGGAAACTTGTCACCAGAGGGGGGGAAAAACATGCTCACTTCTTCATCACTTTTCTATGTAAATAATTATTGTAATCCCCTGCCCCCTTGCCAGAGTTTGATAAGATGGAAACAGGAATCAATACGCCACATCCTGCATATATATATATATATATATATATATATATATATATATATATATAGTGCAGATGGCTCCTCAAATTAAAATTGTCTTATTGTGCGATGATTATTGCTATAATAACTATAATCTCTAATGTACCACTTGCTCCTTCTAGGTAATCGACCCTCCTGTTTGTTTAGCTCTCCTGGTCCTTTGGGAATGGTTAATTACAAATGCTATCCATTATCTGACAGTAATAACTATGGCATCCAGTATGATTACCTGATTAATCAAATATGACTGAAAGAGAGACACACTGATGGAATAGCTTCAACACTTTACAAGGTAAACAGGAAAGATGCAAATGTTTGCTCAGTAAACTAAAACCTACATTGAAGGGGCCACGGCACACAGTGGATATGCAATGTGGGTCCACCATATTTCAGAGAGAGAGAAAGCATTTTTACATGGTACCCCATCATGGTTACATTATATCATTTTACTTGTTCCTATTTTGGTGAACTGGGGCATTTCCATATATGTTTTCCATTGTGCCTTCGTTAGGCAGCCCTGTTCAGGGAAGTTTTTAATATTTAACGCTGTACTGTTTTTAACACTTGATTGGGAGCCGCCCAGAGTGGCTGGAGAAACTCAGCCAGATGGGCAGGGTATAAATAATAAATTATTATTATTATTATTATTATTATTATTATTATTATTATTAGTGCTCACAGTGATTTCTGGGCAGTTATAAGTGATCCCACATCCAATACTGTTCATGCCTTCAAAGGTTTTGTGGTGGACATCCTGCCTTTTTCCTAATGAGTGCATTTCCCATAGTTTTCTGCTAAACCCCTGTAACTTTTCATACCCAAAACATTCTGGTCTTTCTTTTTGTACTGTTTTTGCTGCACTACAGCAGAAGAATGCCCTGGGGACAGCAACAATGTCATAACATTGGGGAAGCAACACAGGAAAACTAATATATTGGAATGGTGTGTGGATGGTTCAGTATAAAATCACCGCTAATACACTATTATTGCATCAATGACATGATGCAGAATATACACACACAAGCCACAGTCTAGAGGGGCCTTGGCTCACACAACCATAAATGGGAACCATCAGCAACCAATCACGTTTTAAAGAAAGCCAGGATAAATATGCCCTTTTGCAGATTAAAATTCCATGTAAATGATTATAAAAAATCACAGGGCACCCAAATGGTGAATTATCATTAATAACCACAGTGCCCTGAGGCAGACCTGAATCAATTTTCTATTCACAGCATGGGTGATCTATTATATGTGATGCATTATACTATAGTGCATTGGAGTGCCTTATAATTACTAATAACACACAATAATTTCAGTGCACAGTCATTGACCCTATATGCAGCCAGCTGCATGTCACAATATATTTTAATAGGATAGAGTAATAATAATAATAAAATTTATTTCCACTCCCATGTTTTCCTCTGACAGATAAGAGAGAGAGAGAGACAGCACTATGTTTTCAGTAGACAATAAGATACTCTTACATAATGTGCTTAAGTGGGCCTCTGCCATTTATTTAAATATAAAACATCACAAGGAGGTATACAACTGAACACAGACAGCACAGTCCAAATCCTTGGCAATTTCCAGTTAGGAGCCCAATTCCATTCTCCCGGACTATGCTGGCAAGTCAATACCAAGTTACAGAGAATCAGATCTCAACTCAACACTATCTGGTCAAAACAATGTTTGCCTTATGCTGATGGAAATAGGTGTGAATGGCAACAGCCATAGCTGCTGTAGAAGTGTCCTCTAGATTACTCCCATCAGTCTTCTTTGGCCCCCTTATGGGGATTACAGGAAAGTGACTAGAACTTGCTGGGTTAGGCAAAACGCCCATCCTGTCCAGCATACTGTTCTTATAGTGGCCAGCCAGATGGCCACTATAAGAACAGTATGCTGGATGGGATGGGTGTTTTGCCTGTGGAAGCCTATAATCAGGGCTAGAGTACAATTGTGCTTTCCCCTCTTGCAATCCCCAGCAACTGATATACAAAGGCAATGCCTCCTGTCTGCATAGTCTCTTCCCTCTCAGAGCCCAACATTTGGAATTGACTTTCTAGTCCCTCCTCTTACAACGTGACCTCACCCAAATCTCGTGAGATCTCATTAGAACCTGCTGCTGCCACACAACCTAGGTAGGGGGTGCCTCTGTGGGAGCAGTGTGGCACAGAGGAAGAAGGATGCATAGCACCTGGTGGCAGAGCAGACGGTCCCAGGTTCTCTCCCTGGCATCTCCAAGGGAGATGTCTAAAATCCTGGGGAGCTGCTTAGACAATACTGAGCTAGATGCACCAAGGGTATGACTCAGTATAAAGTAGCTTCCTATGTTTCTGTGTTGTTCCTACAACCATTTACAGTGGAATAGAAGCAGATATTATCAATAGTCATGAAGCTGCATGAAATTTCTTGAAAACCGCTTAGAGGTTTTATTACAATCAAGAGGTTCCTAAATATTGTTTAATAGATAATAAGAAATAATGACTTGTTGATGGTATATAATGCTTTTTTAAACTGAAAGTGTTTTTTGTAATGTTTTAACTGAAGCTGTTCATCGAATGTATGAATTGTTTTAGAATGCTGCTTTAAAAAAATGTGTTTGCCACCATGGGTTCCTTTGGGACGAAGGGCAGGATATAAATCCAAGAAATAAATATAATCTGAGCTGAGCTCCCTGTTTTATGCAGTTAAGTGGAATTTCACTCTCTCTCTCCCCCCCCCCCTTTCCACAAGATTCATGGCATTCACAAAACGTGAAGTCAGGTTTCCTCTTTCTTTCTTTCTTTCTTTCTTTCTTTCTTTCTTTCTTTCTTTCTTTAAAAACATGATTTTATTATTTGCTTTCCCCAGCAGACCCATATGTAAAGGGTGGAGCACGCCTGCTGTTGCCCTTTGGTCTCAGTTGAGATAACAAGGCTGCCACGCCATTGTCAAAACGTCTTACTTCTCTTTGCTTTGCAAGACGTAAGACGCCTGTTAATGAAGTCCTCTTGTCTGCAAACACCTGGTATCAGCTCACCTCTGCTCTGGGGTCTCATCTCTGGGTCATCGGCTGCTTTTCTTTTGCTACTAAGAAGTGTGACTATGTTAGACTTGAATGACTATGAATCCCAAGATTCTTTTATTATTAAATCTTTAAAAAGCCCCCACCCCACACTTTCTACAAATGAAGCTGTTGCCCACAGGGCTTAATATACTTGCTGCTCTGAAAAAGAGGCACAACAGTTTGGTCCCAAAGGGATCATAGAATCGTAAGTTTGTAGAGTTGGAAGGTGTCCTGAAGGCCATCTGGTCCAACCCTGTGCAATGCAGGAATATTTTACTCCACAATAAAAATAAATCCAACTATATCTTACAGATATGAAGAAATTGGGTGCTTCATTCCAATATGCCACTTGCAACAGCTAGAAAATAAACAGAAAAGGACTTTGCCCTTTGGAAAAGAATTCTATCAATGAATCAGCCTTAGATGGTTTCAGAATACTGGTTCATGTTGCACAGTATACCGGTAGTCTACATCTATTTATGTTTATTATTATATATCCTGATTGTGAATTATTTTAATGAAGAGCAGGTTAGAAATCTTACAAATAAACAAGTTAAACACTGACTGCCAGTGGTTCTTCAAAAACTCAAGCAGAGGTATTTGTAGATCCTACATTGGACTGGATGACCTTCTAACTCTATCATTTTAAGTGGAGATGTAAAGAAGTTAATCTGGGACCTTCTACATGCATAGCACATGCCCAGCCACTGAACAATGGTCATACCCTTTCTCCCATGAAACCACAGATGTTCCCACACCACCCTGATGTTAGACCTGCTCCAGACCCACCCCATCAGAACAGGGAAGCATGTGTGATATATACGCTTCCCTTATAGAGCTGCCCGTTCAGAACTGCTTCTGAAGTCAGTGAAATTTACTCACAAAGCATATCTGAGGCATAAAACAAGTAAAAATGCTTCTGCAGATGCAAAGTGAATCAAAGGAAGCAATTAATTCTTCCAGTATTTGCTGGCAAAAATGTATAAAACCGGGTCAAATACATGTTGGAAATGTAAAGAAAAAGAAGGTACTTTGTACCATATGTGGTAGGAATGTAGAGAAGTGAACAAATGTTGGGAGATGACATATAATGAATTGAAAAAAAATGTTCAAAATGACATTTGTTAAGAAACCAGAAGCAATTTTGCTTGGGATTTTAGGACAAGACCTGCCAAGAAAAACAAAAAAATTATGTGTGCTACAACAGTGGCAAGAATCTTGTTAGCACAAGGATGGAAGACTGAGGAAATCCCAGCGAAAGAACAATGGCAAGAAAAACTGATGAGTTATGCATGAGAAGGACAACTGTGACTTTAAGGAAGAATGGGAACTATTTACAATTTATTTAAAAAGACAACAAAAGGATTTGGACTCCTTGGCAGGTTTTGAATAAACATCCACAAATTTAATAGTATAGTGATACCTCGGGATGCGAACGGGATCCGTTCCAGAGCCCCATTCGCATCCTGAACAGAACGTAAGACGCGTCTGCATGTCTGATGTGCGTGGGTCGCGTTCCGCCGCTTCCACGCATGCTCATGACGTCATTTTGACTGTCTGTGCATGTGTGAGCAGCGAAACCTGGAAGTAACGTGCGGAGCGCAATCCGAAAATACTTATCCTGAAGCGTATTTATCCCGAGGTATGACTGTAGAACATATGGTAGACAAGGCAATGATATGTACAATTTTATAACATGCAGAGAATAATATGCATAAACAAATCAGAGAGGGGAACTGAGGGAAGTCTCTGGAGGGTGGGAGAGGGAAAGAGGGGGGAGAAAAATGTAATTTGTTATATTGAATTAGAATTTGATTTGTTAAATTTGCTCAATAAAAATATTTTTTTTTAATAAATATATATATATCTTCCAGTATTTGCAATAGGGGGAGATATGTCCTCTGCTTCTGCTTTTGAAAGTGATAGTTTTGAAATGGTAGCATTCAACACAGAAAGGCAGAATTGCAAAAGGGTAGCTGCATTGTCAGGGAACTTGTGCGTGTGTGTTTTGGTTTTATGGAAGTGATGGGAGGAAACTGCCCAAATGGCCTTGATTTGCTGCTCAGATTCTGAAATTACCATCTTTGAACTTCCCAAACAAATATTTGTAAAGACCACTACACCCTCCCACCCCCCACCCCCGTTAGTACTGCCTGTTGGGAAGACTTAATATCCTCAATGAAAGAACTCAGTTGCTTTCAGGAGGGTGTGTGACACAATTTGATTTTCTGCTGTATAAGAAAACATTTCATTAAACATTGTTGAGAAATAGCACATTTACAACTTTATACAATTGCTGTAAGTGTATCAAACCTCCCTGGAGAGTGTGAAATTCTGGTCCTTTGACCAAGTCACAATTTGCCCATATTGCGACATTTCCTTAACTATTATCATTTAAGAAGAAACTCTTTTCACGAACGCTGTCTGCAGGGTATTGCCTCTAATCACTGGAACTGAATAGTCAGTTTCTGGTGTCTTCAGTAAATTGAGAGATATGATAACTGCAAGACCCTATTATGCCAAGCATAGTATTGTGATTGTATACCTAAAGCAGTTGTGAATCAATTCTCCATTCACAGCAGGTTAGCTATGATGATGACAATTTGTTTAGATCTGTGGGAGGGCTGCATACATTTCATCTTTTGAATCGGCTTCAACTAGAGATAATACAGAACTGATGAGGTACTTATCATGAATACAAATGGTTTGGTCAGTCTTGGATTAAGACTGAATTAGTTTAACTCCTCATTAAACACCACTACCCTTCCATAGCTTTCATTAGCCTTGTTTGCACCTGATGCTAAACCAGGGTTTATTAAATCATGTTGTAATATTATGCATGAAGCCAGCCCAGCGCCTTAACTACAGCTAAGGACTATGGTTAAAGTTCACTTATTCAAGGTTTGTAGCTAGTTTATAAGCTATGGTTAATGTTAACCGTAGTCTAGTATTACATGTGAACCTGGACCTCCTCCTTAACTGTATTAAGGGAGCCATTGCTGACCCAATCCTAAGAACTGTGTCTAAAAAGCAATGGAAAATTAAAACTGTTATCAAAGCTCAGCTGCTGTGCAATGTTATAAACCAAGGCTTAAGTGACTGTCTACCAGACACTTCAGCTTTAACTATGGTTGATTAACATTAACCATGGCTTATCATTATGAGCAAAATAGGTTTTTCTAAACGTAAGGCACATGGCATATATAATATATAATGCACATGTTCTCATTTTTAGATCTTCATACTCTGTAAATATTTTCATAATGTTATCGTGTTTCACTCCTATGAACTCTCAAGTTTAAAAACAAGTTGCAGGCTAAGCAATACATTTGAACACCTCTTGATCGGGGTCTTCAAGAAAGATACAGCATTATGAATCTAATAAAACTTGTGTTGAGAGCAATTTCTCTGGGCATTAGCAGTCATGCTCTACCTCCAAGTATGGGAGGACTCAAGTATCACCGTAAGCAACACTCCGGAGGAGAGAGCTGGCACAGTAGTAAATTGTTAAAAACATTTCATTTTATTGCTGCTGTCGGCCAGTTCTTCTCATTGTAAATCAATGAGAGTTTTATTTCTGATTGAGCAGAGAACAGGTTTAGGCATTCATCAATACCGTAACTGAGTAAAACTTTAAAAAAAATTCTACCGCTGACAAAGCACTGAGGGTAGACAAAAGAAACAGTACTTAAAGAGAGAAATTGGGACACTTTCCATGATTAGAAGAACCTGATTCAGCACAGGAGACACAAAGGAGGAAATTGAATAGAGGAAAATGGACTACAACATTGAAGAGATGGATGAGTAGCTAAATTTTAACTTGAACTTATATAGCAGTCCACTACCTGGTTTGCCCTATTTACATGTCACGAAAGCAGGCATGGTGTCTGACTTCCACTACAGCCCTGTGTGTATTCAGAAGTGAGCCCCATTCAGTTCAACAAAACTTACTCCAAGGCAAATAGGAACAGCACTGCAGCCTTTCTAGTGGGTATCAGATATTCAGAACATAGCCAGTACCATAGTTTAGTTTTGAACCCCAACCTGAGAGAAAGTCAGGAAATAAATACATCAAATAATAACAATAATAACAAGATAAACTGTGGAATTAACCACCACAAGTGTTAGCAAGGGCCCCCAACTCATATGGCTGTAAAATTTGACTACTGGGCATGATGGCCATGTTCTCCACCTACTGTCAGAGGAAGCATGCCTCTGAATACCAGTTGCTGAGAATCCCATGTGGGGAGAGGGTTGCTGTGCTCAGATCCTGCTTATAGGCTGCCATTAGGCATCTGGTTGGCCACTGTGAGAAGAGAATGATGGATGGGCCATCGGCCTGATCCAGCACGGCGCTTCATATGTTCTTATGAGATATCGGCCACCTTTGAACTCATTCTTAAAACTAAGGTTACCACACATTCACACTTACTTAGACATCTGAGGAAGGGTCAAGGATAGTATCTTCCTAGCTGAAGCCTGCAGGTTATATCTTCCCAACAGGATCACAGGCATGCTGCTCCCTGAATACATGAATCTACAGCTCTGATTTGTTACAGATATTGCTCCACTGGAGCCAGGCTTTCAATCCGTCTCTCAAGAAACCCCACTTCTCCTTCTTTCCTTTTCTTCTGCATAAAACATGAAGATCAAAGTTTATTTAGTCATTCTCTTTAGTGTCGGAACTGAATTCCCCACCTCATGCCTCGTGTCCCGTGTGCAGGTTCAGCAAGAGCTCAGCATATTAATGAGGTTAACTTACAAAGCTTAATGCTGTTAGCTTTGATATAAAAGGAAGGATTGGACTGGGGCATTTCACGGAGCCCTTCTTCAGTAAGCAATTTCACGTGGCCATAAAAGTTCAATTTCAGTGGAGGGGAAAGGGATACTGTAGATCAGTAGACAAAAGACAATTCAATGGGACAAGCTGAGCAGAGTGGAGAAACCACTGAGAATTACTATTGTGTTACAAGACAAAAGAAACTGGGCTGTGTTCGTCTGATCTGAAATCATGGGGGAGGAAGAGAGAGAGAGAGAAGAGAAAGAGAGAGCACCAGGTTTAAGCCCTTCTGTGTCACAGAATATTAAGAGCTGGTGGTAGCTTACCCCTGTGGCAATGGTTTACATCAGAACACAGGAAGCTGCTTTAAGCTGATCCAGATTGTTGGTCCACCTAGCTCAGTATTGCCTACACTGACTGGCTGTAACTGTCCAGATATTACAGAGATCTAAGGGGCAGGGGGGACGCGGGTGGTGCTGTGGGTTAAACCAAAGAGCCTAGGACTTGCCGATCAGCAGGTCGGCGGTTCAAATCCCTGCGATGGGGTGAGCTCCCATTGCTCAGTCCCTGCTTCTGCCAACTTAGCAGTTCGAAAGCACGTCGAAAGTGCAAGTAGGTAAGGTAAGGTAAACAGCATTTCCGTGCGCTGCTGTGGTTCGCCAGAAGTGGCTTAGTCATGCTGGCCACATGACCCAGAAGCTGTACGTCGGCTCCCTTGGCCAATAAAGCGAGATGAGTGCCACAACCCCAGAGTCGGGCACAACTGGACCTAATGGTCAGGGGTCCCTTTACCTTTACTTTAAGGGGCAGGGACACAGCACACAGGCCTCAGGTTCAATCCCTGGCATCTCCAATCTGGGCTAGGAGAGACCTCTGTCTGAAAGTCTGGAAAGCCAGTGCTGACCACTGTAGACCATATTGAACTAGATGGACATGCAACCTGACTCAGTATCAGACAACTTACAATATCCCTATATCAGATATTGAAATTTGGGACATTCTGTAAGCAAAGCACCCTTCCCTTTGCCCTACTAATTTTAAGCCTGGATTGCAAAATGGATTTCCAGAACAACACTGAGTTTGCTCATTGACACCAATATTCCAGGAGACTCTGTTACTCTGATACATCTAACTTGAATTATGGTAGACATTGAAGCTGGATGTATCATGAGGTACTAATGGTTTGACCCAAAGAAAGGATAATGTGGAAGGGTCATAGTTCTAGGTGCGGTTGGTAAAGATTCCACTCTGAAACTCTGAAGAATCAGTGCCAGGTAAAGTAGACAACATTGAGTTAAATGCAATATGGGGGGAAGGGGGGAGACCAACAGTCTGATTCTACGTAAGACAACCTCATATGTTCCTATGCCTCAACTGCAAAAATAATGGTTCACATTATATTTATGATGCAAAATGAACATATTTCAACTCTTTTTCTTATATTATCATGTGCCACATGTACATCTTTGTATGGTTTAGACCAGGTATTAGGGCCTGCAGACTTCTGGTTAGTTACATATATTAGTAAGCCACCCTTCATATAAATCCCAGGATGCGTAACAACAGTACTAAAAAGGTAAAGAGACCCCTGACCATTAGGTCCAGTTGTGGCCGACTCTGGGGTTGCTGCACTCATCTCGCTTTATTGGCCGAGGAGCCGGCGTTTGTCCACAGACAGCTTCCGTGTCATGTGGCCAGCATGACTAAGCCGCTTCTGGCAAACCACAGCAGTGCATGGAAATGCCATTTACCTTCCCGCCAGAGCGGTACCTATTTATCTACTTGCACTTTGACCTTCTGATCGGCAAGTCCTAGGCTCTGTGGTTTAACCCACAGAGCCACCCGCGTCCGAACAACAGTACTAAGACCAACAATAAAATATAATTCAAGGAATCAGTATCTAATAAAACTATTAAAACCATCAACAATGAGAAACAGCAGTAGATCAATAAAAATACAACTCTATCTTGTATCACCACCCCATATATTTTAGATGGTAGTGGAACGATGTGATGCCTCTCACAATATGAAGGCACAGGGGGAGGAATTATTTCAGATAGCTAGACTCCAAGTTTTCTTTGGTCTTGTGGATCAATTCTAAGACCATGGACTTAGCTCAGAAACAGATCGGGAAGTAATTTAGCTGGAGGACAACCCCTGTCATTCCTGGCCATTGGCCATACTGGCTGGGCCTGATGGATTTTAGGGCAAAGTTTACTCCCTTCCACATCACTGTCTCTATGCAGAATTGTCAGGGCTTCATTCCAGGTCATCAAAAGCAAACTGATCAATGTAGCGGGGAACTGGAGTTAAGGAGCCAATGGCTTGAAAATGGATTCTAGGACATCAATGCTTTAAAAAAAAAAGAAATAAAGAAAGAAAAAGATCCTCAGAACTGACTATCAACACAAACACACACCAGGCATTCTGCCAAACAGCTCTTAACACAAGGAAGAATCAACTAATATTTAACCAAAATCTGCTTCCCTGAAATTCCCATCCATTATTGCTAGCTGTCTTGTCCTTGAGAGCATCGCATCGTGTTGTAGCTAGTGAGCAGTGGGGCAGGGAGACATTATATACTACAGTTTGTCCCAGTAACATCTAGTACTTCAAAACCCGAGAGAAATTATCTTCCCCAATATGTGAAGCCAAATAAAACAATGTATTTTATCATGACATGTATCATGACAACATAACATTTTCACTCAGTGAAAGTTGGGAAACTAACAACAAAACTATCCTTTGTGGACCTGTGTGTCCCAGACTCATTGCGTTACAGAAAGATGGAAATCCAAGTGTTTCACCGTAATGGAACACCCTTATGTAAAAGTATAAAGGAGGAAAACATAAATCATAACAAATTGAAAGCAGGGACATTTTTACCCTTTGAAACCCTTTGAAATTAGACCCGAATTCTTAGAGAAAATAAGAGGGAAGGTAGCAAGGGGGAAAGTATATGGCATTTATTACCCAAAGCCATAATGTTACAGTAACCAATATATTCTGGAAACAGCTGCAAAAACCGAAGAAAAATCCTACGGGGGTTGGTAAAACATGATATTATAAATTACCGTACACCACATAATAGTCATGCTTCTAATAAAAGACTATTATTCTTGGTAGTACTAACTGACAGTTAATTTTCACCAAGAATTTATTAGAGAATTTCCTTACAATTATGTGTGTGTGTGTGGGGAACAATAGTAGTCAAACAATTGGAAAGCAAGAGATAACCATGAGAGTAGAATTCAAGGGAGCACCCCCTACGCAGCATGCTGGTTGACAGCAATTTCCCACCCCAGAACTCATAAATTATTTCCACATTTTCATTTAGAAATAAGAAATAATGGACTTCATGGCATTTATGGTCTTTGGTGGCAACTTATGTCGTCTCCCTGACAGTTACTTCCATTTCTTGCATTTTTAAAATGGGCATTAATAAGCTGCCATGCAGGAAACAGGAAGAACCGGAGAAATGTGCATTTCCTTCTTTATTTTTCACCCCAGTCTTGAAGACTTTACAGTATTTAACTCGTAGAAAAATCAAGTTATGGAGCTGCCAAGATGGTCTGCCCTCTTTCATAAGTAGCAAAGGGTTTATCTGTCAATTTCAGTTTCTCAGTCTTAAAATCAGTTTCCCACATGTCCACATCAGTTTGCTCTTTTTTTAAAAAAAAATCCTCATGAAAATTCACCACCATTTTGCCACAAATTTCTCGTTATATACACATCTGTATGCAATTTTGTATATTATACCCATTTTTATTTTTTGCAAAGCAATGTTCCCTACTATAATGCATAATATCTGTTGTTGTTTTCACCAATATTACGCAGTTTTATGCACACTTTGCCCGAATACACATATTTTTGTACATATTACTTGGTTGAATAACTGCATTGCAAAATTCTGAGAAGTTCGAATACATCAGTGAAGGTATCATTGAAATGCATTCTAAGAGGAAATTGGCACACACACAAATATTCGTAGGCAGAGCTGCATTTAAAAATGTATATTCTAGGGGGGAAAGCTGATAAATTTCCATCCAGACTTAAAATAATAATAATTGCAAACTGGTGCAGAAATGTAAATAATTTATCTTAAGATGGGAGGCAGGCAGGTGGAATAGAAACAGAGAGAAACTGAAATCAACAGGTTTTTGCAACTCTGTCCAACCATACCAGCCTCTCTGCATCATTCCACAAGTATAGACCTCTCCTTTCACCCATTGAAGCTATGGGCAAGTGAATTTGCTGCTTGCAGAGAGCTGTGAAGCTGGGCATTCTTAGGCTAGGGAGGGAACAAGCCAGCCCTGCTGCTGTCATGAGGCCCAAAATCGGGCCAAATCTGGGCCTCATTGCTGCACCAGTTCAGTAACCTGCCTCCTCTTCCTCCCCTGCCACCATGCAGCAGGGGCAGTTAGGCTTACAGCCCGAGTCATCAGGCTGATGCTGCAAATTAAGACTGCCAAATCTGGACCCACCAAAGGCAATGGGGAACTCAAAAGCAACTTCTCAGAACATGTTATACTGGTTTTAATTAAATGTTGTTGTCCCCTTCTCTCTGTAATAAAGCTCATTACAATAGATTATTGCCCCGCTGTGTGATCATATATAAAGAAACAGCAGTATATCTCACTGGTATATTATGGAAATTAAAATTCCTGATGCTACCATAGTAATTAATTTCCACAGGGAAGCTGGGTTAGTTTAGTAACGAGATTAATGAAAAATGTTGCCCGAGATAACGGCAATTCTGAAAGGGGGAGGGGCACCTCATTTCCCCGCTTCCTCAGAAATGTGCAAAGGTTTGGAAGGAGTGCATGTCCCATAAAGCAAGAACATTGCACCCCACCCCCACCCACATGTGTTGTATAAAACAGTGGATTGAAAAATACTGAATATTAGTTAATTTAATTGTGAACTACAAACACCTTCTTCTCCTGCAAAATGGAAGTCTTCTCAATGACATCAATTTGGGGCACCCAATGTGACGTGGTAGGGCCATTGCTCATGACAGAGTAACTGATATGCATGCAGAAAGTCCCGGGTTCGATTCCTGACATCTCCAGCTAGGGATGGAAGCATTCCCTAAAACCTAAAGACCTACCGCCAGTGAGTGTAGGAAATACTGAATTAAAAGTAAAATAAAATAAAGCAGCAGTCTGTCCCAGAGAGACTGAATATCAGTTGAGTAAAGTACTTAAGACCATTAGGAAAACCAAAATTAATGTTGTAATTCAGAGAAGGAGTACTGTGTATCTATCTGTATTTGTTATATAGACCCTTTCAGGGTCCTCCAGGCCTTTGACAACATGAAATTTATGAGTCATTTTTCCAGCTAATGCTAAACCCCATATACTTTTATACCATAGTGAACGTCACAAGTGCTATAAGGTTTTCCACTGTGAGGCATCCATGTCAAGAGTTCCTGATAGCTGAGAGCTTTCAGGTGATGGTCCCAGAGATTCAGTAAACAAAATCTTGTTTTTCAGTTATTTTTATTGTATAGATTTGTTTTACTTCAATAAAATCATTTAAAAAAACTTTTACCAATATATTTTTTTTAACTAGATGGAGCAATGGTCTGACTCAGGTAAGGCAGCTTCCTGTGTCTCTATGTTTCATTTCGTTTCCTGAAGGAGAATTTGAATGGACATATGAAGCTATTTCCACTGAAACAGATGACTGGCCCATCTAGCTAGTCCATCCTTAACTGTTACACCTGGCAGTGGCTTTCCCAGGGAACTCGGGCAGACACCAGCAACCAGAGATCCTTTTAACTGGAGCTACAGGGTGCATCATACATGCATGAACTTCATTGGTTCCTTGTTATTTTATCTGTGACCTACATCTGTCCCTTCTAATCAGTGCTAAAAATATTTTTAAAAACATACACTGCTCAAGTGATATGATAGGGGGAAAGACAAAATGTTTCCTCTCACACCCATAAAAAAGACTCAAGACCCTGTATTCAATGTTTAACAAATTAGAGGATCTGCCAAATTACAGATGGGGGCAGGGGGAACTGCTTACATAACAAGGGAAGCATCATTCACTCCCTAGACATGGAAACTAGCAGACTATGTGTTCCCCAGCCAAGGATGGGGAGAAAACCTCTCTCCTTGCTAAGGAGCCGCTGTCCAATGTTCAACGTGATGCATAGGCCAGGTCCCAAGGGAACTCCCACTTACCACCTAGTCTCTGGCTCTGAGTGATTGATCACCCCCAGAATGCCCCAGGATTGCAGTAAATTCAGATCTTACATTTCCATACCTGCCCAAACTGAATGTCAATCAGCCAAATAATGCCAACTCAAGAGAATATGTTCTACAGTGTGAAGTAGGCAGAAACAGGAAGTCCCAAGAGCCAACCAGGGGATTCCTACGCGGCCCCCCAAAATACAACTAGCTGAAGCCCACACTATATAGGGGGAAAGTAGGGCACTGCAAAATGAAATGCAGTATAGAAATTGTTTTTGATAATAATGTGCTGCATGTGTATGCAAACACCCACCCACCACCCACTGTGGTTCATCCAAAGGTTCTGCAAGAGATAAATGATGGCAGCAGCCTGTTTCATTATTCCCATTGATCTATGGTTATTTAAAAGAAAGACATAGTTTAATTCCCTCTGAAAATGGGGAAGTGGAAGACCAGCTAAACAATTTAGATGCCTGTGATCTAATCTCTGTCAAAGGCATGAATCTTGGCTCTGGCTGTGTTCTCACCACTGCTGCATCCTTGAACTGCATATATTCTGTTGACTTTGCCTTGCACAAAGCACATCAACACAATTAATGCCCTTTTCCAGTGTAAAACATTTGCAGAGTTAAATAATGCCAATGGCGGTGGTTAGTAGTACATTCTCCCCCCTTGAAATGCATCTCCTGTCTTCTAAAATAAATTACATTTTGTCTGTATATATGGAACAGAATTAGGTGCAGGGGGCAGTGGCGAGGAAGCAGTCACAGCTTATTTCCATTTTTTACATCTTTGCTAAAATGCATAACATTACCAGAGGACATGAAAAAGTTTTCTCCATCGTCTTCTTTTTCGCCAACTATGTTGTTGACAGAATGTACATTTCCTTCAGAAGCCTAGCTACATCCCCACCCCACCCACTACTTTTTGGGTTGATGTTAATTCCAAGTTTCCTAGGAAATATTCCCTGCTTACCCTGTTAATGGTATTTTTGTTATTATTCAGAATTCAGCTGATCAATTTCCTAACCTTGCCAACCTGGATTTAGGAGTTAAGTTGCCTCTTAGATTTCAGTTCAGGTAGCTCAGTCAATGAGAGGCTGGGGAAATTACATAGACGCTTGCATCTAGAACTTCAAAGCATGTTCTACACATAGTAAGCACTGTATTGATCAATAGCTACTGCTGAAGAAAAACAATGAGGCTCAGAGGCATGCCCTTGAATTTCTCAATTCTGTTAGTGGCATGTTTTCTCCTAAACTTACTGCATTCCTCCCACACCCTCCCACAATTTTGTAGGGACCCATCATATTTTAATACCCAGATTAATGCTTGCTATTAAAAACATGTTAACTGTGAAAACAATGGCACATCTATCACTGCTCTCCCTTCACCCCCTCAGCATATTGACACATTGTTTAAGCTATTAAGTGGGCACATGTGTTTTTTCTCTCTGCTTAGGTGTTACTGCAATTTACTCCATTGTTCAAAGAAGAGTGCCCAGGAATTAAATGACTGGATAATCAGTTTGCAGAGTGAAGACGTCTCTGTACAGAACAGATTGCAGTTTAATGTTCTGCTAGTAGTTCCATGCATCAATAAGCTCACCGTGTCACTATGTAAGTTGCCAAGTCTAGCTTCTCAAACATGTGTATTTACAGAAAGAGGGATGCAGGCTCAGCTAGTCACTACTTTCAAACAAACTCCAGGCCAGCTCTGGACAGATATAAACAGGGGTCTCCTGTGCAAGTAAACCTCCATCCCACAAACAAATTTAAAAAGCCATTGAATGTTAATCAGCTGAATGCCTGGTTGAAGAGAAACATTTTCACCTGGTGCCTATATATAATGAAGGTGCCAGGCGAGTCTCACTGAGGAAAGCATTCCGCAAATGGGGAGCCACTGCAGAAAAGGCCAATTCTCCAGTTGCCACCCTCCAGACCTCTCTTGCATGAAGGGCCTCACATGATGATCTCAGAGTCCAGGTAGGTTAATATGGAGAGGCTGTTTTTGAGGTATTACAGTCCTGAGCCATTTAAGGCTTTATATGTCAAAAACCAGCACTTTGCATTGGATCTGGAAACTAACTGGCAGCCAGTGCAGTCAGGCCAAGATTGGTGTAATATACTCAGATCATCTTGCGCTGATGAACAACCTGGCTGCCGTTATAACTTTGTGCCTGAAGCTGAATCTTTGTTGTTACAGTGGTACCTCTGGTTGCGAATAGGATCCATTCTGGAGCACTGTTTGCAACATGCGCAGAACGCAACCCGCGTCTCTTGGTCACGAATCGCCGCTTCTGTGCATGCGTGTGACATCATTTTGAGCACCTGTGTATGCGCAAGCAGCGAAACCCTCAAGTAACCCTTTCCAGTACTTCTGGGTCGCCGTGGGACGAAGCAAATGTAACAAGAGGTATGACTGTACTTTGCTTCAGTAAAGATCCCTTTGTGTAACATGTGTGACTTGACAAAACTTTTCAGAGAGAAGGTGGTTTTGCACAAAGATCTGAATATAAACCAATCCTAACATCAGAAATCACAATTTAAGAAACACCCAGGTTACATCCTTAATATGTGTGTTAAAACCACAACTGTGGGGAACTGCTTCTCACTTAATAAACAAGGATGGCAGAACAGGATGCACTGGATTTTAACAATGTTCTTCCACACAGGCCTGTGGGCTGTCTCTGTGGCTGTCCATATAAAGTTGGAGCTCTACTTTCCCTCGAATATAGTTACATTTCAATTTCTGCAACAGTTTGTACAGAAGAGTTGCCAGCTACCATTTAACCTTCTCATTTACCCATTCTCTTTATGTACTCAATCCATTTTCTTCAGTGACTGCTATGTATTTTACTCTGGTTGTTTGCATCCTGTGACAATCATTTTAAGACTCAACCACTGATCTAAATGCATTAGCTCTTAAAGCCATATCCAGGGCTCTCCCCCCCCCTTTTTCTGTCTTGCTTCAGCAAAACCCAGCTTCCTGGTGGAACTCATATGCAGTGACAAAATAGGGGAGGATACATGTTTTTGGTGGCACAAGTTATGTAATACTGGGAAGAATGGGGAAAAAATGTGTGCAGTTCACATTTTCATGCAGACCTACCCAATTCACAGTTTTTGGACTAATAAGTAAACCGGAATACCTCTATTCTTTGAAATTCACACATTGAATTATGTGACTCAGTTCCCCAACCAAACCATTTACACAAAATTGAACAGGTTAGCGACAATACTGTATAAAACTACAACATATTGGGGGAAATCGCTTGCAGAAATGCAAATATGAAGCCAAATGATACAAATAAAAGCAAAAAAGACTACATATTGTGAGAAATTAACACAAAAAGTCACAATTTTTGTGCAGATTTTTAAAAAGAAAATTTTGTTTAACAGATGTGGAAATGGAGCATGGAAATTGAACACTGGCATGCATGGGCTTTCAAGCCTCAGAGGGATATTTCTTTTGCAGGTAGAAAGTAAAATACCTCTTTCGCCTTGCAACAGATGAGAAAACAGCAAGAGGATTTATTATATTACATAACCAAATGTGACAGAGAACATGAAAGCACACCAAGGCCCATTTAATGATGTAGAAAGATCTGATGCATTTTTTGAAGTTAAATGGGACTGGACCTCCTCTGATCTGGATGGTAGCTTTTCAGAAGCAAAAGTGTGCTGTGAGTCTAATACCTTACAATAATAATTTAGGTAGCTGTTTTGCTAAAATCCAGCTTTTGCTTAAATAATCCTTTTTGACATGCAAAAGTATTCTTCTGTGACATTTACTGGATTACATATTTTGATGCCTGTACATAAAATGATTTAACAAGACCCCACACCACAAAAGTAAGGTACATGACAATCACATGTTGCAAAGTTCTGTGTTCTACAGATGCACATGTGAGGAACTGGGTGTCCTGCCTCCCACCCAAAACACAATACTGGGCATGTCTCAAGGTGATGTATGATGTAAACAGGAAAAAGTGAAACACACAAATATGAAAACTGCAGATAAGTTTAAAACTAAAACAATACAAAATAGACAAGGACCTATTATTTCAGCTGGGAAAGTCTGTTTGAACAAGAATATCTTCTGGAAGTGCAGATAGTAGGTGCCTGTCTAATTTTGAAAGGGATGCTGTTCCACAGAACAGGAACGGCAACATAGGCAGATATTTGGGGGATTAGACCAAACATACATCAAGTCCAGCATCCAGCTTAACCCAGTAGACAACCGCTTATATCCAGAAAGCCCACAAGCATGTCACAAAGATAAAAACCATCAACACCCTTATATGTCCCCCAGGGACTGGTGTTCAGAGGTATGTATACTGTTTTCTTTGAACACTACAGTCCCATTTAATTGTTATACGGAATGAACATTCTGCTGGATCAGTGTGCAGGAGATGTATAAAGGCAAATTCTGCCCTAGGGATCATTAGGAAATGAAGTGAAAATGAAAATGAAACTGCTGACATCATAATGCCATTCTATAAATCTATGGAGCAACCACATTGCATATACTGTGCACAGTTTTGGCCAACTCGCCTCATAAAGGATATTGTAGTGTCAAAAAAGTTTCAGAAAAGGATAACCCAAATCATCAAGGGGATGGAGTGACTTTCCTTTGAAGAAAGGTTGCAATGTTTGGGATGTTTTAGATTAGAGAAAAGGTAAGAGTAATATAAACGAAGCTGGGTGTTGGAAGATTCAATACAGAAAAAAGAAAGTGCTTCTTCATAGGTAAAGGCAAAGGACCCCTGGATGGTTAAGTCCAGTCAAAGGTAACTATGGGGTGTGGTGCTCATCTCGCTTTCAGGCCAAGGGAGCCGGTGTTTGTCCACAGACAGCTTTCCGGGTCATGTGGCCAGCATGATTAAACCGCTTCTGGCACAGTGGAACAGAGAGCACGGAAATGCTGTTTACTTCTTCATACAGTGCATTCAGCTATGGAACTTGCTCCCACAGGAGACTGTGTCACGAACCTGGATGGCTTTAAAAGAGGACTGCACAAATTCATGGATGATAAGGAATACCAGTTGCTGGAAGCCACAGGAGAAGAGAGGGCTCTTGTGCTTGGGTTCTGCTTGAGGCTGTCCTATGCTGGCTTGGATGGGCCATTGACCTGATTCAGCAAGGCTCTTCCTATGTGTTTATATCATTATCAAACCCAAAATACTGGTTCAGAACAATGCCAGAGCTCAGTGACAGAATATCTACTTTGCAGGCATGCAAAATGCCTGAAGCTCAGAGAACAGGTTGCTAGACTAGATGGGCCTTTGGTCTGATTCAGCAGGGCTATTCTTCCATTCTCTTTTGAAGGCAATAGCGCTCTCCCACTTTGTCCCTCTTAAAACTGGCATGCATTTACTTACCAAAGGGATCCCAAGCTTCTCCTGAAACACACTAATTTGTGGGGCCTATATGACAACAAAATACTCTGATCAGAAGCTTGAGACTTGTCAGCTCTAAAAGCTCCAGAGTCAGAATTAGGCAGTGGGGAGCCAGCCTTTTGGAGCACTCCAGCTTTTAAGGAGATAATAGCAGCCAGTCACAAATCTTTTATGTAGCTGCTTTCAGAGCACAAATACTTTGAAACCAAACACAATCGGAAACTGACACTTTGCAGGCATAAGACGTTGGGGCAAGGTAGGTGGGTGGGGAGAAGTTTGATAATGCCACTCAGCCAGCATCATGAAAATTGGAATCCTGACAAAATTTACCTAGGCAATTCCCCCTTTATGAAAAGGGAAACAAAACAGAGATTATGAAAGGTTTCTTTTTCTTTTTTAAATTTGTCTAAGAAAAATGTTTAACAAGTGCCGGATGTGAAATCAATTGTTAAGAAGCTTTCATTCTCCATGTTTCATTTTATTTCCTTCTCTTGCGGTGACAGGCTGTCTTCCTAGACAAGGATCCCAAGCTTTAGATAGTGACACATAAGAGGAAGCGTTCAGACCAATTAAGCCCACAGCTCCGTCAAAGAAGCAAGAAAGCACCCCTGTTTCTCTGAGAGAGATTAATTGGGATACTGAACATGATTATTAAAATCAGGTTGGGGGGGGAGGGGAGAGAATAAAAATCAAATAATGATGGTAGTGGGAGCCTACTTTATGTAACAGATGAATGACACCCAGGAAAATCTTGGAAAGTAGGAAAACAGGAAGCTGCCTTATACTGAATCAGACCAACAGTCCATCTAGTTCAGTGTTGTTTATACTGACTGACAGCATCTCTCCAGTGTTTCAGACAGGGAGATTTTCCCAGCCTTACCTAGTGATGCTGAGAGTTGAACCTAGGACCTTGTGCATGCAAAACATGTACTCTGCCACTGAGCTATCACATTTTATCATATATTGCAGGGGCCCAGGACTCAGAAAACTCCAACAGCCCTGGCATGTGGTACCCAGAAGTTTGAGCAGACCCTTGGCCTGAAAAAGGTTCACCAGCCATTCCTATGGCTGCTTAAAGACTTTTTATTATTTAGCATCTGTTGCAAGCCACATTGAAAGGATCTCAGTTATAAAGTGACATTTAAATATAGGAAATAAGCAAACAAGTAAGTAAAATAAATATTGGTTCCCACACAGACAGACTTGACTTTCACTATGTTTTGGAAAGTACCAGACAAAACTGCTCTTCCAAAGAAGGGATTTTGTTTTCAATATTTTGTACAATATTATGTGGAACAATATTTTGTAGTAATTAAGGGATTTCCTCAACCTCCACTTAAGCTGAGCACACTCCGTGAAACGAAAACACATTTTCAATTTGGGGAAAATAAAATTACTTTGGAGCCTGATTGTTAGCCATAAATTATCTGTCACAAACATTGGGTGGTTAATGTATTAATAGCCTTCCATCTACAGAATTGGATTTAGTATTCCTGTTTATTGAATTGATTTGCAAGCTGTTTACTCAGACTAGAAGAATAATTTGTGAATGACCAAGTCTGTGAGAGTCTAAATGAAAAGGTGGGAACTAATTCCATTAGTTAATCTGTGCTACTTCCTTCCTTCCTTTTCTTTCTCTTTCTTTCTTTCTAAATGTAATTGTCTCTGTTTTTATTTTTAAAAGATAAAACTGCAACATCTACACATTAATTCTCCCTTCCCCAACTTGGTGCCGGTCATGTCTTTTGAATTACAACTCCCATCACCCTTGGTACTAGGTCATGCTGGCTGGTCCGATGGGATTTGTAGTCAAATCAAAGTTCCTTGCTCAAGCAAGAACTTCCAAGTTCACATTAAATTTTGTTTTAGGCAGAAGTTAATGGTGACACTACCTAGAAGGCTTCCAGCTCAGCCATTTACTTGAGGTTAATGGCTCCTTGCTCCAGACAAGTGGCAAATCATTCTTCTGCTGGAGAGAAAAAATGTACCGCAGGAAGTTCTCTGTCGCAATTGTAATTTGAATGAGCTGGGCCCATCTCTCAAGCCTATTGCATTGAACCAGATGACCCACTTATCACTTCCAGCTTTGCAGAATACCAGGATTCTATTCTGCTGCACTGACAGTTCAGAAAATATTTATATCTTTCCATGGAGAGTCATCTCCTCCTATTTTTCATCTCCATTGTGCTCTTAAAATAATTCATAAGCACCAAACGAAGGAAAGCATTTTTTTTTAAAAAGAAACTTTCCCAAGACTTTGCAAGAGACTCAAATACTTTCATGTATCAAGAAAAATCAAAGGGGGGACAGAACCCTGCTGCTTTCTTGACTTCACAATACATCTTCATTGATTCCAGTTCATTGTTTTTCCAAAGACTGACTAATCAAGTTGAGCATTCTCCTTCTGCAGATCTTCTTGACTGCAGCTTTCTCAACGGGACTCTGGCTGGCCTGCTGAGCACCAGAATTATCACGGGTCACACAGAAAGAGTTGCAGCCCATTAAAAGATGCATTTGCATCTCCTTTCTGGCTCATCTAGCATGCTGCAATATATATTGTTTTATGTGATTTGCAAGGCTTAAGGGCAGGGGGAGACTATTCTAAAGGAAATAAATTGGGGTTATATTTGAAGATGTGCTGTAATCGTTCCAGCATGGGGAATGCTTTGGTTTACTACGAGAGAAGGCTGCCCTTTGATCAACTATTTGGCCATACAGGATTTGACACCTAAAAGGAGTGTTACATGCCTATACTCTTGAATTTGGAGCCCTGAATAACAGGCACCACTAACTTCCTACTCCCTGTGCCATGAGAATCAAGAGACCCAACCTCTGCAACTATCTGATCTATAGCCTATACAATTTGTTGGTGAGATGTACCATTAAGTTGTAACTTGCCTTCCTACTTTCTGACAATACGTTCTTCCTTTCTTGTCTATTTTCTGGCCCATACAGCCTTGTTATATATGGTCTGATCCTGCTACTACAGGTACTGCAGCCTTGGTTCTACAGGCAGTGCTACTGCCTTTAGAACAGAGGTCAACAAAGTGGCATTTGTGGACACAATGAAACCCTTGATAATGTTCCAATTCCTGTCCATACCACAGAATTCAGAGAAGTTTTGAAGGAGCTGTATTTTGCTTGGTTTGATATTTGGTAAATACCCACAGGTCCTGCTTTCTGAACATAATGTGTACCCAGGAAATTGTTTGTTAGGGGAGTGTTTGCATAACAAGCTGACAATTGCCATTGTTTCCTATATCTCTAATCTGTGATTTGTCCCATCTCTCACCACCCTTCTTGAAATGGCTGCAGTCAACCAGCAGAAGAGAGACAAAAGAAAAATATATATTTTTCTGATCTCTCCCTCCCTGCATGGTTTCTATCCTAAAATGTTTGGCACTGACAAGCAAAACACCAATAAAGAGGTGGACAAAGTCCAGCTTTTCGTTTTGACTGATTCTGCAGTGCATATAGTGAGGTTTGGGTACTAATTTCTTGTGTTCTGATAAATGAATTTTTGGATAGTGAGCTCTTGGAAAGCAACAGAAAGGGGACAAATTTCTCCCCAGGCCCTACAAGATTCACATATTCTGGCCAGCCTCATCACTTCACTTGTTTTGAATTTTCTACATCACTATCTACAACACTATGAAGAAGCAGCAAATTGAAGCCAAGAAACATAAAGCATAACTTTTGCAACATCCCATGAAGATAAAGAGCCCCTCCAGGTTACTTGTTTATTGATCATCCATCCTGATTTTCTTGCACAAAGATCACACAGAAGTTGCATTATATCCAGTATTTACTGAGCATGCATCCTGATTTGTTGGCAGGGTGGTTATAGAACAATCAGCATTTGTCCTGCATTCATCCTGATTTGCTTGTAAGGGTTTATAAACCTTCCCATACATTCATCTCACAATTTCTAATGCATTTCCCCATCACTTTCCAAACCACAAAATGTCTTTCTTTCTTTTTCTTTTCTTTTTTAAAAAGTGGATTTATTGTGCTAGGATGACAAAGTTTTTAAAATCCACTTCAAATGCACAAACATAAAGGTCTGGTATGTGATTGAATCACTCAGACAAAATGTGACAGTCTGGAGGCAATCACAAGTTAAAAGGGAGAGAGAGAGAGAGAGAGAGAGAGAGAGAGAGAGAGAGAGAGAACAACATGCACACACACTCACACACAAATACATTGCATGGAGATTTACCTGGTATGTGGCCATTGCTTCTCTGTCCAGAGATCGTGTCACAAGGACCTCTCCTGTGCTCTCGACAATTTTGAAAAATCCCTTTGGCTCCTGGTCCACACCTTTCCCAAAAACCCGAAATTTGGAGCCCTCTGGTCTGTCATTGTCTACCACCTGTATGAGGCAAACACAGTAGTGAGGATACAAGCCAAGGAAGCAGCAAAAAGGAATTAGGAACAATTTATCATCTTGTAGCATGCCTATATTATGATTCCTACACCTCACATAGCTACAATTCCCAAAGTAGTTTAATAATCAATCCCTCTTCCTAGGGTAGTATTGGAACTGTAGTTCTGTGAGGGGAACTCACAACTCTCAGCACTCTTAACGAACTGCAGTTCCCAGGATTCTTTGGAGAATCCATGACTTTTTAAAGTGACATGATACTGCTTTAAATTTATAGTGCAGATGGGGCCTCACGTAAGGCAAGAGACAGGTCTAGGTAACAGCTGGGGTTTATGTTTTCAGCAATGGAGATCAGGACATTGCTTTCCCTGCCTTCCCCCAGAATCCTAGGTGTAACCTGATGCCAACAGAACCTAGCAGACACTAATTCAATGTGCCCCCTTCCCTGTTGTTGTTTTTTTGGGGGGGTGAGTGTGTGTGTGAGAGAGAGATTTGCCATCAATGTTAGCTGCCAGTTAAACAATAATAATGACTCTAGCCATGTCTCTTTAAAGATGTTCAATTCAATATAAGTTTATTGTTCTAGCCAATGACCATGACAAACCTGCAACAACAGTAGCAATAAAACAATACAGTTCATCTATCCATAATATGAGGCAACATTCATGATGTAAGAAATGTTGTTTTCTCTATATATACAATGGTGGTGCTGGCTATTATTATTCATAATATTTCTTACCCACCCATGTGAGGGTAAAAAGGTGTGTGTGCAGCATCCAATGAGGCTACATCATAAAGGTCCCAGGTGTGCCTCTGGGGAGAGGGAATTCTACAGCTGCTACAGATAATGCCTTCTGCTGGAAAACCATCCCCTTAATATCTGAGGGTGGTAGTGGCACTGCCAAGAAGGAAATAGTGCAAAGTGTACAGTTGCTGCATTTTGGGTCAAGCAACGCCACCGGTTCTCACTGGAAACTGGAGAGTTGTTCAATTCACTAAAACAAAGAGGGAATTCTGCACATGGTGTCAGAAATGAACAGCAAAGCTCTTCCACATGAGAGATCTGCGATCATTTCAGAGGACAAAGGAGTTTGTTTTCAGGAAGTCCAGGTTCTGATTGCTGTCCACAGCACCCTCTCAACATTTCAAGGCCTCATCTACACTATACATTTAAAGAACTATGATACTGCTTTAAACAGCTATGGTTTCCCCAAAGACTTCTGGGAGCTGAAGTTTTTTTTAAGGGTGCTGAGAATTGTTAAGAGAACACTATTCCTCCTCACAGGAGTATGATTCTTACGAAGAAAGTATGATTAATAAACCATTCTGAGAGCTGTAGCTCTGTGAGGGGAATAGAGGTCAATCAAAGCGCTCAGCACCCTTTATATACTACAGTTCACAGAATTATTTGGACGAAGCCATTATTATTATTAAAGTGGTATCATAGTGCTTTAAATGTATGAAGTGAATGTGGTCAAAGTGAGTGCTTCAGAAGACAAAGGAGTTTGTTTTCCAGGAAGTCATTCTATTGCTCTGAAGGACAGTCATTCAGATCCCCCTGAAAAGCTTGCTGTTGCCTCTAGTCATTCTCCCTCCAAATTTTGCAAATAAAGTTAACATAAAAAACCCTCCTAGATATGGTTCAGAACAAAACACCTGCAATGAAAACTAAGCACAAGAGTCAAGATCCAATTATGTCTGCCCATCCCTGAGTCTATCCTTGCACCTGCTCTTTTAAAGTCTGAAATGACGACATTGACAATTACCCAGAAGAAGGTCTTTCTAAGTTGATACTTTGTTTAAAGTTTAATTAGCCACAAGAGGGAGCTACGTACTCCCAAAAATGACAGAAATATGGACCTCTTCTAATTGAGGTGACATTCATATATAATTCCACATTAAATAGACAGGACTTATCCCAAAGAATTCTGGGAGGTGCAATTTGTTAAAGGTGCTGAGAGGTGTTAGGAGGCCCCCACTCCTCCCAGAAAGTTACAATTCTCAGAATCCTCTGTGAATAGGAAGTGATTGTCAAACTGCTCTGGGAACTGCTCTCAGCACCCTTAATAAACCACAGCTCCCAGAATCCTTTGGGGAAAACCATGATGCCTATAGAATGTTGACACAATTCAAAATGTGTGCTCCTTTGGTTGAGGTCCCTTCACCCACCCCCAATAAAATATTTGAGGGGGCCACCCTACCCCACCCCCAAAGTTGATGGGCATTGCCATTCAAATGGTGCGCGCACACCATATCATGTGATCAATTATGTGGGACGGGGCTTATCTGCTCCCACAGTGTGTTGGCACTCCTGTTTTGATAACACCGAAGAATGTAGAGTTGTGGGGGGATTGGCAGAAATCAAAATGCCATGTTTTTGAGGGTCCAGGTAATAGTAACCAGTGTGGCATAGTGGTTAAGGTGTCAAACTAAGTCCTGAGGCACTAGGGTTCACATTCCTCCTTGCCCATGATGCTCACTGGGTGACCTTGGACACCAGCTCTCGGAGTAGCCTACCACACAAGGATAGTATAGCGATAGGGAGAGGCAGGTATATCACCTTGAGCTCCTTTTAGGAAAAGCAAGATATAAATGAAATAAATAAGAGAGCAACACCATTCTGGCATCTTTAGAACATTTCATCAAATGGTATCCAATGCTGGCCCTACACAGAGTAGACACATTGAAGCTAAAGGACATTAGCTGCAATGGGTCTACTCTGAGTAGGGCTTAGTTGGCCACAGTCCATCCCTGTTTCTTCTTCATCATTATCCCAGTGTATCATCATCATCATTTTATTTGTATGCCGCCTTTCCATAGTTAAAATAATGCTCAAGGCAGCTTACAGCATGACAAGATTTACATAATCACCAACTTAATGAAGGTCATAAACAATAAATAAAATACATCAGAAAGTACACAACGAAATGGAAAACAGTTTCCACATAATTCATAAAAGCTAAAAACTAAGAATACAGCATTGATATCAATCACAATCTAAAATGACATAGATAAAAAATAAAAGCAATTTTAAAAAGAAAACAAAAACGGAGACCTCTCTGCCCAGCAGCAGCAGCAGCAGCACTCCTTTATGGAGCCTGTCAGGCCCCGCCCCAAGCCAGGTGAAGAAGAAAAACCCCATTTCTTCCCATAATTCCCATTGCAATGATTCTGTTCCTGCACTCCCTGATTTTCTGCCTTCCAGATGTTTTGGATAAGAATTCCCTTCATCCTGGACCACTGGCCATCTTCTCTGGGGAAGATGGGAATTGTAAGCCAAAATATCTGGAGGGCACCAGTTTACAGGTGGCTGTTCTGTGCCATGATGTGGCATTGCTCCAATGAGACTTATGGGGGGATTATAAGGTGCCCCCCCAGCCAAGAGAAGTTACATTGCTTCCACAAAATACACTATGAACAATCTGGGCAGGGGTTGGTTTTGGCTCCTTGCCCATTTTGCCCTCTCCAACACCCCCTGTGAATAAATGTTCTTGTGAGATTCAGGCCTAATTCAAATCTTCTGAACAGGAAAAGGAGCACTTCTGAAGCAGGAAAAGACTGCATCCCTTGAGGTTTCTCCATAAGGGAAATCAAAGCTAAGGCAAATGGCATTCGAAGGCTGATAAACTCCTACAAGCAGTATAAAACAAATGGGCAACTATACTTAGAAGTCCCTTACACTCAGTGAATTCTGGCCAGAAGAAATTCACCAACACCATTTTTCAACTGGTGTTACCATGTCCCTTCCAGCTAAGCTCATTTCAACAGTATGATCCCTCAGCTGTTCTGATCTTATCACAGAAGTAAATCACAGAGCGTTTTCCAAGGAGTGAGAAAGAAATAGATAAGTGGAGCCAGGCAGAGGGAACATCAGCCCACAATATCCCCAGGAGAGGATTTGTGTGTGTGTGTGTAGTTTTATAACCACAACAATTTTGCTTTTGACAATATTATTCCAGCTTAGCAACCACAGAGGTGATGTTACTTAATAACTCTCTATCCCCCCTCGCAAACTCTAAGTATTCCTGCACATCCTTTAGTCTCAGAGGTAGGTATGTGGTTGCACTCAAAATAATTTTCCATTTCCCAACACAAAAGTACCTGGATTTTAACAGAAACTCTATACCAAGGGTATCCAAGATGGTGTACTCCACATGTGCCCACTATAAGTCCCATCAACCTTAGGCAGTATGGTCAGGGATGATGGGAATTGTAGTTCAGGTACCACATTGATTACCCCTGCTCTACACATTCCAGGCACCCACATCATCTCATTCAATTGTAAGACTCACAACTCCCTCAAAGAATCCTGGGAACTAAGGTTAGTTAAGGGTCTTTTAAAAATTCTCAGCACCCTTAACACACTACAGTTCCCAGACTTCTTTCAGAGAAGTCATGGCTCTTAAAGTGATACAATGCTGTAAGAGTGTTTTAGATGCATGGTGGGGGGTGACTTTAAGTCTACACAGTATAAATTAAAAACAACATTCGCCTACTTGACAGGGTTGGATTATATACTATATATTTATTTGTTCTGGAGATTTCTATTCCTGTTCCCAGTGTATCTGTACCCTCACAAGGCAGCTTACATTTGCAACAGCAAACCATAACAAAAAGTATTATAAATATAATGAGAAATATTGTGGGGGTTTTTTTTTGTGTGTGTGTGTGTATGTGTATAAAACAAAGGGTGGCTGGGGAGACCCAGCCAGATGGGTGGGGTACAAATAATAAAATTATCATTGAAATTATTAAATGTATCAACAATCCCAGATGATTAAAAATAATCAAATAGCACAAAACATCAGTGCTAAAAAGGTGTTAAAAATATCAGCATAAACAGAGCTCAATAAAATTATCCAAATGCAGATCAAAAGGGGGGGGGGAGCCCTTAAGCACCTTCTAAGAATCAACAGCAAAGGAGCAATGTCCATTTCCCTGGGAAGGCACTCCAGCAGTGTGGGGCCAACCCAAAAAGGGTCCTGCCTATGGTGTGCTCCAACCAGACAGCTTCTGTGGCGAGTCAAAGATCAGGACCAAAGAAACTGAACTCAAAGGTATCCTTCATGTGGGTATTATATAGGTATCCTTCAGATAGCCTGGTCCCCAACAGTTTAGGGATATAAAGGTCAGTTCCAGCACCTTAAATGGGGTCTGGGGGAAAATTGGCAGCCAGTGGTACCACCACAGAAGAAGTGTAATGCAGTCCCAATGCCAACATGCATTTCAGCTGCCACATTCTGCCCTATACGAAGTGTCCAAAACATCTTTAAGTCACATTACAGTACTCTGGCGTGGATGTAACCAAAAAATGCAATTCAAAAAGAGATAAATAGATACAGAACAACAATAAACATGTACACCTCCTTTCTCTTGAACATATTTTTTTCAGGAATCCAGCAGTACAGATTATGAATGTGTGTGTGTGTGTGTGTGTGTGTGTGTGTGTAGGTGTGTTTGTATTTGCAGTGCACTTTTTTGGTTTTGGTTGTGTGTTTCTTTACTGTAATAAATGTTTCCTTTTTTCTGACAGGCAGAAAAGTTGCACACTAGCAAATAAACAGGCACAATTTAATTCAGCAAAGAAAACTAAGTCTGGCTCTTAACTTTTTGCTATATTTCCTTTTGCAGGTTTAATTAGTTTTTTCCCCCCATCCTCTATTCGATGTCAAATCCCCAAGGGTCAATTTTAATTGGGAGATGCATGTGACTAGAAATGCTGCTCTAATTTTACTATTTTAAGTGCAGAATAATAATAATAAAATGAATATCTGCTGGGCAATGCAGCTCCTCAAAGCGTTGCTGTGGTTTCCTGCAGGCTTTAGGGCTATATATCCAACAGAGACGGGCCAAGACACATTGATGCCTCAGGCAGAAAATCAAAATGGCGTTCCCACAACGGTAATAAACAAAATAATTGAGAAGATGCTGCTTTTTCACAGCACCCCATAACCGTGGCGGCTGGTAACCACAGAAGCTGGTGGGACAGAACAGCTAATGGCAGGCAGAGTCAACTTATTCTGGCTTTCTTCCCATCCTCCTCCCTTGCAAGGAATATAAAAAGGTAAAGGTACCCCTGCCCGTACGGGCCAGTCTTGACAGACTCTAGGGTTGTGCGCCCATCTCACTCTAGAGGCCGGGGGCCAGCGCTGTCCGGAGACACTTCCGGGTCACGTGGCCAGCGTGACAAAGCTGCATCTGGCGAGCCAGCGCAGCACACGGAAACGCTGTTTACCTTCCCGCTAGTGAGCGGTCCCTATTTATCTACTTGCACCCGGGGGTGCTTTCGAACTGCTAGGTTGGCAGGCGCTGGGACTGAGCAGCGGGAGCGCACCCCGCCGCGGGGATTCGAACCGCCGACCTTTCGATCGGCAAGCCCTAGGCGCTGAGGCTTTTATCCACAGGAAGCACTTAAACAGTTATCAGACAAAAGCATCAGAGGGCACCTAGGATTTTACATTTCTAGGGGCTGGCATCAAATACCTAGATAGACTTGTCATTTTTCAGTTCTACTTATACCAAAAGGGGTGAACAGAAAAGACTCTGGGGAGTTATCTGAATGATAAGTTATTTATGAGTACAGTGGTACCTCGGGTTACAGATGCTTCAGGCTACAGATGCTTCAGGTTACAGACTCCGCTAACCCAGAAATAGTACCTCGGGTTAAGAACTTTGCTTCAGGATGAGAACAGAAATCGTGCAGTGGCAGTGGGAGGCCCCATTAGCTAAAGTGGTGCTTCAGGTTAAGAACAGTTTCAGGTTAAGAACGGACCTCCAGAACGAATTAAGTTCTTAACCCAAGGTACCACTGTATGACTGAGGAGACACTAGACTGTTGGGCTAAAGCTTTGCATTTTAGGGTGCAGAAATGGTGGCTGAATGAAGACATGCATCACTTATTTACTGCATTTATATCCCATTCTTACGTTTGGGGGATGGACAGGTGGTGTGATGTGTGTGCCTTGAATGCACGTAAATGGGGAGTTTCCTGCATTGCAAAACTCAGTGAACAGCACAATTCATAGGAAAACTGCATTCCAGTCTCCATATTAGTTCAGGAAGTAAGTGCAAATTAGGTCAGCTCATTTTTAAATGCAGATTGAACAAAATTCTCCAGCTTCCCTAGAGGTATTTTGAAGTTTACAGCACAGCTGCAGCTAGGCCTTCTTGCAACACATTGTTATTCTTGTTGCAAATGCAGCAGAATTTTCTCCAAAAAGTTCAAAACAGAATATATGGTTCTCCCTTCCAACTTTCTCAAAGTTATCCTCATAGCAACCCTGCAAGGCAGGCTAGATTGAGTGAGAGTTTATGAATTTCAGGGGGTTGGACTGGATGACCCGTGGGTCCCTTCCAACTCTAAGATTCTATGATTCTATGAATACTTCCTCTTGTCCCTCTGCATTCCCCCTGAGGAAAATCATCCTTTAGTGTTCAATCAAAGCAAATGAGCAATTCAGATGTTCACCAGATTGAAGTTTGCTCCATTTTAGAGATAAGGAGTAGGCTTTCCCTGGGAAAGGAGAGGGGCAAAAGGAAAACTGTTCAGTCCAAGGAGAATGTGGATGAGCACCAAGAGAGGGATTGGTCAAAATTCATTCAGTCAGTTTCATGCATGAGTATAGATTGACAATCTGGCCTTCCTGTTCCAAATCTGCATGTGTATCTGTGCTAAGTAATGCTCATTTGGATTTGAATCTGAATACATTCCAATGCGGGTGGCGCTGTGGTCTAAATCACTGAGCCTCTTGGGCTTGCCGATCAGAAGTTTGGCGGTTCGAATCCCCACGACGGGGTGAGCTCCCGTTGCTCAGTCCCTGCTCCTGCCAACCTAGCAGTTCGAAAGCACGTTAAAGTGCAAGTAGATCACTAGGTACCACTCTGGCGGGAAGGTAAACGGCGTTTCCGTGTGCTGCACTGGTTCGCCAGAAGTGGCTTAGTCATGCTGGCCACATGACCCGGAAGCTGTACACCGGCTCCCTTGACCAGTAAAGCAAGATGAGTGCTGCAACCCCAGAGTCGTCTGCAACTGGACTTAACTGTCAGGGGTCCTTTACCTTTACAATCCAATTAAAATCAAAACAGTAGCCATATCCACATGTGAATTTTCATTGCCTCATTTGCAGCAATGCTCAATAATCTGCACAGATATCCAAGGCCATGGAGTAGTACTAATCTACACACATGCCAAACACTTTTTTGTTGTTGCTGCTGCACTATTAGGGTTTGCAAAGTTTGTGGTTCAAATAAATTACATGAAAACCAACATAAAGGTCAATGCCTTTTGCAATGCAAAATTTGTGGGATGCAAATCTCACAAGACCTTCACTATTTGATTTATATTTCACCTTTCCTCCAAGGAGTTCATAGCAGCTTACATGTGCCCCCCCCTTTTATTCTCACAACAGTGACTGGGCCACAGGTACACAGTGAGCTTTATGTCCAAGTGGTGATTTGAACCCTGGTCTCCCAGGTCCTAGTCCAATGCGCCAACCATCCCACTGCACAGCTTGCATGGGTATTTTGGTGGGGAGTTAAGCCTGCATTTCTTTAGCATTTATAAACTAGCGAGGATAACAATGCATTTATCTAATCATATAGCTCAAAACCCAAAGGGAAGAAAAAATCAGAAAATCTCTACAACAGACCATAGCATTTTGAAAATATAAGCCTTGGAAAGCTGCTTCTGACACAATGTTAAGACCCAGGTTCAAATCTCAGGTAGGATCGGGCATGTTGTTATCTCTATGCCACATCGTAAACCTACTTTAACAAAATTGTCATGAGGATAAATACACTGAGATGAGGATAAGTCCTTGATGTAGGACAGATGGAGGACAGAAATACTTTGGAGGTATTAACATGCATAACAGTGCCTTATTTTGCCTTCACATTCCTAATCTTGCATCTCCAAGTCAGACAGGTTTGTCGAATGAGGACCACAAAATTAGAAACCTGAAGGATCACAGCTGTGTGTGTGTGTGTGTGTGTGTGTGTGTAAATGACAGAATTCATCCTCTCCCAATGACTTCACTGCGGGCAATCAGGTCCTGACTCCAACTGTTTCCGACAAGATATGACTCCTAATAACATCATCCCACACAAAACTTCATGCGGCAGAGAGAGGTGGGGTTGGGGTGGGGAGAAAGGTGAGAAGAAAATCCAGAGTACTTGATATAATTTCTCAAATGAATCCCTCATAATTGAAATCATCTTGGATCTAGCTTATTACATCTAGATGCTTTACTTTTGCAGGGAAACACTTAGCACCCGGTTCCCATATGTAGCTTATAACCCACAGATCTAATTATAGATTTTTCTCAGTTACCAGTTCCCTAGGAAACAAATCCATGGCTCATGTACTGAAGGTCATGGGAGGAAGATTTTCCCCCACCCCCATGTATAAGTAACTTATCTAGAGGTCACAGGTCTGGATGGTGACAAGATAATGACACTACTGTCAAGGACAGACAGCTGGTCCACTGGACCAATTTAACACCTTGAACTTTTAAATCTTGTAAGCCCTTCATACTTTAATTATTAATTGAAACACCTACTTTTTTCTTGCAATAAAGAGAGGAATCCAATGAGGGTTTTTTTTGGGGGGGTGCACATTTTTCTGGTTACAAAGTAAGGAACAAGGAGAAACCACTGTGAATATCTAAAAAAACAGGAAGGGATGGCATGCCTGATAGGTTATCATACGATACTTATTCAGAAATTGTCCCTGCACTTCAGCTTAAAATGGCAGCACAGAAACCGATCCAAGCGTTTTAATCAATAGGCTTTGTGGTTGCTGCTCTTCCAGAATGGGAAAGATGGATAAACAGGTGTGGTGCTTGAAATTTATTCTGCATTGCTCTTAAGGTGATTGCATTGTAACACCAAGAGGCACACAGACAGTGGCCAATGGAAGATTGAATTATAAAACAAGTAGCAGGTAAAATAGGACGTGTCTAGAGATGGAATTTGGAACCAGGACAGCACTGACAGGGCAGTTTATTCTGTTTCCCTAACTGGTAATTTATTCATTATATTTGGGCTTTCACGTGTGCAAAAATCAGTTCTGGAAACCTAGCAGCACATGGGAGAAGTTTAACACTCATTTCCATGTGCAATCGATTCCAGAAATCTTCTGTTTGTAACCCCGTGGACCCAGAAAATGGGGGGAGTGAAGTGATGAAATCTGAAGCAGTTCTTTTCTGCCATTTTTATGGGGAAACAGAAGGATGCAGGTACAGCAGCAATGTTATCCAAGGATGTTCATGGTTGTATCATACCATGCCCACTGGGGTGAATTAAATTTAGCATGACATGGTGGTACATCAATTAAAAAAACCTCACAGTTCCACAACACAACAACTACTGCAGTGTGAAAGGAATGTTAGAAAACTGGCAGAAGGATTATAATCACTAGCATTAGAATCAGGAAAACTAACACAATATTACCCTCATCTGAATGCACCATAACTGTGTGGAAGAGGTGTTGATGTTGGTTCTGATCCTGATATTCACATGTTGACCAGCTCATCTATATAACGTGTGCAAGCATTACATTAATACCCTCACTATATGAAATCTATAGCCTGCCAATATTCAGGGTGCATACATAGGTTGTGAGTTACAGAATAGATTGATGCATGGAGAGCAGAAGTGGGATCTTGCCACTATCCTGGCATGTTCCACCAGCTTTCTGCCAGGAACAGCCTATAACCAGATGAGACTTTTGAGGAGGAAAATAACACTATCACCTGTTATAGTATACATAGAGTTCAAGGGGAGTCAGCAGATACAGACCACCACCACCCTAATAACGCCACCTGGGATCACCACCAACCCTCCAGGATCTCCAAATGGGTCCTATCTCAGAAGCAGAGACAGTGGTAGTGCCTGAGTAGAAGACCAATATCAGAGAGATGGTGCGCGTATTTAACACATCACCTTCCATCCCTTCTCATGAGGAGGAAGCCAGATGACTCCCAAGGTCTGTAAATCAGAGCCTTCCCGAGTGTCATGAGCCCAGTGGAGACGTCATGGAAGGGATGGGTGGATTCTGAGGAGGAGGAGGAAGATATGAGGGAGTTGGAGAGAGAACCAGGGGTAGGGTCTGAGAGGGATGAGGGAGTCTAAATTATGTCTGAGCTGGAGAAGGGGGGCAGTGGTCCAAAGTGTCAGGAGCTCGGTCCTGAGGAAGGTTCAAGTGGGTTGTCATAGAAGTGTCCCACCCCTGTGATATGAGACACCTTTAGTCAGACACCTTGGGAAGGGCCGCTGCCAATCCCTCCTATCACTCCTGTCAGTTAGCAGCAGCCTCGTGGGGAGGCACCTGAGAGTAAGTCAGATACTGTGCCAGCACCTCCATCGCCAAGGACATGGTGTTGCCAGCACTGGTGCAAACAAATTTCACATTTGCAGAGTGCATGTCCAGAAGTGCTTTCCCAGAGCAGAGATGCCTGTCATTTACCACACTAAGGCTTGTGCCCACCCTGCTCTTCAAAAGGAAGAGGTAGGGGGCATGAAGCTTGTTGAGTCAGCATTTCTGTTGGAGCTTAGACATACAATTCACCTGCTGTGCCTTTAGCTCTTGCCTTACCTATGTACAGTGGTACCTCGGGTTACATACGCTTCAGGTTACATACGCTTCAGGTTACAGACTCCGCCAACCCAGAAATAGTACCTCGGGTTAAGAACTTTGCTTCAGGATGAGAACAGAAATTGTGCTCCAGCGGCGCGACAGCAGCTAAAGTGGTGCTTCAGGTTAAGAACAGTTTCAGGTTAAGAACAGACCTCCAGAACGAATTAAGTACTTAACTCAAGGTACCACTGTATTGGTCAGATTTAAGCTTCAAAAAAATTGGCAGAAACAGAAACCCGAGTTCACGTTCTTCATCTGGCTATGAGGGCAAGGACACTGATATGCCAATGAAAAGTTGGCAGCAGAACCAAGCAGTTCAATTCATTATTTATTTATTCCATTTCTACCCCACCTTTTTCTTCAAGGAGCTTCAAGTGCTGTACATGGTTCTCCCCCTCCTCATTTCATCCCCCAAACAACCCTGTGAGGCAGGATACGCTGAGAGGCAGTGACTGGCCTATGCTTCATGGCTGGGTAGTAATTTGAACCCTGGTCTCACAGGTCATAGTCTGACACTCTAACCACTACACCACACTGGCTCACCTACACCAAAGTGCTGAAGCAACACCTTATCCCAGAGAACTTCCTCTGAAACATTAATCCTTGTCTCACCAGTAAGGCAGAATTTTGAAGCAGTGGTCATGGCAACAATACATGACCCTTATGGATATATGCAGTTGTCAGTGACATTTGAACCCCTGGACCACTGCACTGTCTGCATCCAAGAAAGGAATGGCCATTTTCGATTTGCTGCTGCAAACCTGATTAATATTCACCCAAACAGCATGGTGTCACAAGACCACATCCCTATGTGAAGTGATTTGATAGCAAAAAGCAAGTTTAAGAGCCCAAATTAGGTCAACTCCGTATCATAAAAATTTCCACCCCTTTATACATCATATCCCTTCTCATTTTCAAATCATTTGTAATATAAATAAATGCTCACTTTTGCTGCTCTAAAACACGATTTAATTCACATCAGAGAGTCGTACTAAATAAACATTTGCTAGCTAAAAAAAACATTAAATCAGTAAACTCATTCACATTAAATTGGTTTTAGTGAATATTAAAAGGCACTTTATGTTGATATGATGTTAGAAATATGGTGCCTGGTTTTTAATGCTATTATTTACAGTCAGTAATGGGAAGGGTTGTAATACTGAATATTAAGCATGCAAGAAACCGTAAGTCTTTGATGAAGCAAAAGGTGGAGTTCTGTATTTTATCTGTAAGTACATCTAGTTATGAATTCCAGGGCTTCAGATCTTGCCAGAGCCTAGTTCTGGTATCTTAAAGTGCTGGAATCATATCATAAGAACCTAAGAGGCTTGCTGCATAAGGCCAAAGGCCCATCCAGTCCAGAATCCTGGCCTCACAGGTGCCTATGGGAAGCCCACAAGAAGGAACCAAGTACAACAGCACTGTCTGCACTTAACTGGTTCACCATCTACAGACCCTTTCGGACAGAAATAACTTGGCCCTCTACTCCATGCTCTTCTAGGTTGGATTATTTAATTGTGCTCTACATGGGGCTGCCCTTAAAGATGACTTGGAAACTTGAAATGGTCCATAATGCTGTGACCAGATTATTGACTGTAGTTCTCACATTTAAAACACCTGCCTTGGTTGCTGGTTTGTCACCAAGCCCAATTCAAGGTATTCAAAGCCCTAAACAACTAAGGCCCCAAATATCTGAAAGACCACTTCATTCCCTTGGGTGTTCCACCAGCCTTAGAAGCTTGGAGGTGGTGTGGCCTGACAGATGGCTTGCTATGTGGCAGTCCCTAGAGAGGTGTGTCTGGCATCTTCGTTATACAGCGTTTGATGAATGGTGAACACGCAGCTATTTTGATACCTGGAATTAATATTTTTAGGACCCATTTCACTTTTGTGATTGTAAGTTGTTTCAAGCTGTTTTTAATATTGTGCTTTAATGTTGCAACCTATGGGATTTTCATCATCATCCCTGCAGGGATGCTGTCTACCTGTTCAGCATGCAACATTGGACCCAAACAGTTTGTGGCAAAAGGCAGTGTACATCTATTGTAATCTCTAAATCAAGGAGCGGGGGCATTTTCAGCATGAGCTCGGCAAACCTTCATGAGGTCTGCAGGACAGGGTTGGGTGTGAGTGATGCTAATGCAAAAGTAAGCAAGGTACTCTCCTATACGCTAATGTCCTACACACTCATTCATTAGCTATGTCAGGGAATTGAGACAGAACTGGAAATGGGAGTGGAAACTTCCCTTACTACTTACTACCCCCGTGTCTGGAACAGAAATCCAGGGAATGTGATTAGTATTCACTGTTGCTGTGGCTTTCTGTCCCCCAAAAAACATATATAATTGCTTGCGGTTCCCAACCCCCATTTTGCATTTAATGTAAATTTTAAAAAAGGCAGAAATGAACTGCAGTGGAGTGGAAACAGTGCTGCATGTGACAAATGCAGAGTAGAACGGAAAATGATTCCTCTTTTCATCCCTACCATTCCTACATATGCATGCATAAACACACACACACATACTTCCCTTCTTACACATCAACAAATACACACACATTTATTCACAGCCTTACAGCACCCTCCTAGTATCTACTCTATTTCAATGTCCTACATTTAATTCTCCAAATCTCTGCATCAGTTTGTTGTTGTTGTTGTTGTTGTTAAAACCCATCAGCATTTTAGAGCGTATTTCTCCCATACTTCCTTTTGTATTCAATTTTGCTAGAAATGTTTTTTTGTGAACCATTCCCTTTAATATAATGTGTGTGGGGGGGTCATTTTCATCAATATATGCACATTCATGCACACTTTATCTAATATATGCATTACTGTGTACATTATTTGGGGAACTGCATCACACATTTTGGAGAAGTGAACATTTTGAAGGAGACCTGAGCTTTGGATCACAGGTTGTTTCAGGAAGTGGGTAGGTTCTCGTTTAAATCTGAACCACACCGAACTCCTCCCTATCCCTAGCAATCCTTTAAGAGGCTTCTCTCGGAACTTCCTACCACATGGAGTAAATATAGGCAATGTGTTTTCAATTGCTTTCTGCCTTCCCCTTCCTCTTTTAAATAAACCTTTTTATTTAAACTGGTTCTGAATTAATGAGAACTTCTGAAGCCCTATAATGCCCTAACATGAGGGCTCGGAATAATTGCTCACTATACAATGGACAGCACTTTCTTGCTCCTAATTCTTCTATGCTCATTTCTCCAGAGATAAAGGCTCAAAATCCACAATAAATCTTAAGATTATTAGCCTCTCTAATGTTATGGCAAAAAACCCTGCTCTTTACTATGACTCCCCCCCCCCCATCTTCTTCTTTTTACTTTCACACTTGGGAAAGATCAACATTGTACCTTAATTAAGGCTCCATTCTTTTTTAAACACACATAATACAATGGTCTTCTAGACAACAGGTTCAAATGGCCATACCAATAAAACCCACTTTCAGATAAACCAGAGGTAGGGAACCACTGGCCCAAAAACCTGATTGTACTCTTTAAGTCTCCTCATTTAGGCCCTGATGTCCCTGCTCCCACCCTTGTATAAAACACATGGACTCCTGGCTATGAAAACCCTGAAAGATGTATTAAAGAAATCCACACATAGTCTTAGCACCAGTTCAAGCTCAAAAGGCACATCAGCAAAGCCTATGATTGATTGATTGATTGATTGATTGATTATTATATTTATATCCCACCTTTATTTTCCAAGGCACTTAACATGCTGTACATGGTTTTACCCCCTCTCCTCATTTAATCCCCACAACAAACCTGTGAGGTAAGTTAGATTGAGAGACTGGCCCAAAGCCACCCAGTGAACTTCATGGCTGAGTGGAGTTTTGAACCCCATTTTCCCAGCTCTTAGTCATGTCCAGACAAAAGCAAAGATATTGCCCCAACTCCTGACACTTCCCCCGCCACTGAACTTCTAAAATGTGATATGGGCCTGGTCATTTTTATGGTTCTTGTTCCAAGTGTGAAAACTTTGCCTGCCTCTGAGCACTCGTGGGGGCTGAGATCTACATCTGTTCATACCTGTGCTGAAGGTGGTAGATCCTTGAAGATTGGACTCAAGTCCAGTCCTCTGGTTCTCCCTCCACCTCTTACCGAGCCAGTTGTACCAATTGGCCAGCTGGCTCCTCAGCTACCAAGTGAAGCTTGCTTTCAGGAGGCTGGGTCAAGACTGACTTGGCCAGCTTCCCCTCCACTTCTGAGACATGTAGCAATCCCACAACATCACCTTTGGCAACATTTGACAGCACCCCCAGCACTTGCTCTGCCTTCCCAAAGCCAGGTAAGCAAGATGCTGGGCTTTCGGAAGGAGGTGTGAGGGCTCTGACAGGGTCGTAGAATCCTCCTGCCTCCTTCCCTATTGCAAAAATTAATATTGCATAGTTTGAAGTGACTGGATGCACCATAGGTGCTGGCTCCCTGAGACCCTGGGTGCCCAAGCACCCACAAAAATCCCCATGAAGGGGTTGGGCACCCACAAATTTTGGTGCCAGGGTCATGCACACTGCATGGTACCCATGGCCCCAGGCACCCACGGTCTTGGGGCCAAGCTGGCACTTCTGGGATGCATGAAAACTGACTGGGGGGGCATTGTTGGGCCCTTAAGTTTAAGACTTTACTTGGAGAACTTTCTTCAAAACAAAACAGAAACATCAAAGATGCATCCAAATAATTTCATAAGAAAAATGCCAACCCAAGGCAGCCAAATGGAAGCCACGCCTTGGTTTTTGAACAGTTTCAGAGTCAAACAGACTCCTGGACCGGATTTAGTTTTAGAACCAAGGTACCATTTTATATCAATTATACTTAACATTCCCCCAAAGCCAAGTTAGCACTTCCCCAGCTTGGGGATCCAGCCAGTGCCTCATGTCTCCGTCCCAAAGCCCAGTTCTTCACTTAGCCAGCTTTGGGAAGGGAGTGCAAAGGCTGGGGAGGGGTGTAAAATTTTGGCCTCGCTCCTCCCCACCTCCACGTGACAAGGCAGTGTACGGCCCATGAGTTCCATGTCAAAGTTCTCTTGCAGCCCACTTGGTCTAAAAAGTTGGACCACGTTAGTCTAGGCATGCTAAGAAACAGTGAGGAGCATGTCTGACCTCCTTAATGCCAAGATGACTTCCAAGTGGTCTACAAATGTAAGAAGTATACAATTGTTAATATAAAAATTAAAACATGCCATAATTAAAATATGCTTTTATTAATACTACTAATATTAATATCCAGTCTTTCCCCTAATAAAAACAATTCTGTTAAGACATTAAAGCAGAAATGCCCCTGATTAAAATGTGCTATAAATCCGCACACAAATTAAAACACCAGACCCACATGAATAGACCAAGGGAATGCCTGTGTAAAGAGGGGCATTTTCAAAAGCCGGCAGGATGCCAATAAAGATAGGGCCTCTTGTAGAATGCTCTCCTTGCTGAAATACAACACTGTTGTCAGCAGTGAAAAAATCTGACTCTGCATCATCACAACCAGATAGGAAATGCTAAGGCTAGGCAGGTTCTCTGTGCTGATTTTAATGCCCTTAATGGACTATTAGTGACCAACAAAGGCATCACAAAATAACTGGGTTTTGAACAACAAAGGCATCACAAAATAACTGGGTTTTGAACAAATGCCCCAACTGCATCAGTGTGCATGTAGGAAAAATATCCTTCATTGGGGGACTGCCGCTTTCTCAGTTGGTACAATGAACTATGAAACATTCTGACTAAACTCGTATGAAATACTGGAGCTGGTGAGACTTTATTATTATAGCGAGATATGATAACAATAAATAGGAGGTTTAAAGGGCTGTAAAAAAGCTATATATAAAAGAAGCCATAAATCTGCAAAAGTAAAAGAAAGAAAGAAGTAGAAATAAAAGGCTGGAACAAAAGCCCCAGGATAATCCTTTCCTAATCCTCCTCCCATATCTGAGTGTTCGATTTGAATTTTAGAGAGCATGACTGCTTTGCTATGGGCGACTAAGACCGTAAGTTTTTATGTTTAGTGCTTCTTTGCTGAAAATCGACCTCGGAAAAGAAGTGTCCCTCTCTGTTCTTCCTGTTTGTGCAAACTCACTGATCATATAAGCTCTGGATAACCAGGGGAGCTTGCACTTTCTTGCAATGCTCTGTGCAGAAAAAGCATCAAATATTGGAGGAAACAGGTCAGTAAGTAGCAGTCTGTGTGTTTTTCAATCTGCAAAATTCCAAGCCATCCTCTCTTAATCCAGCACTTCATAAAGTAGCAGGACTAGCTCAGCTCTGATCTGAAATCAACCACAATATTCCCATCACTCCCCAGACAGATTTGGAGCAGCCTCGACCAATCAGGATTTTAGCATAGCATAGTGGGAAGGTATCTATGCCCTGCTGCCAAAAAAGAGAGAGATCAAAATTCTGTGCCGAGCTAACCTGCATTACACATAAAATGAAAATGAAATATGTGGTCTGTTGAACCATGACTAATGATTGAGGCTTGACACAAGTGCTGATAAGGGTCTGCCTTTTGTAAAGTGGGTCATTTGACTAGTGAAGCCCTGTTGGGATACAATAGATACCTGATGAGGGTTTACTGTTGGGTGTAACTTGTTTCTGGTCTAATCTAAACAAAAACAAAATCATCACATCTTTACTTTAAAAATATTCATCCCCCCTCACTCACTTTGATAGATAATGTTCTTTCTCTAACTGATGCAAGAGTTCATTAAAAAGCCAATCAACTTTGCTTTGCAACTGCCAAGGGGGACGAAAAGTTTCCTAAAATAATCTTTACGATGGGTGGTGGTGCATATACACTTGCGTGTGCACGCGCATAATGCAAACTGCCTCATTAAAAATTAAATGCAAAAATAGAATTCAAAAATAGGAATCTGTTTACTTTTCAAGTCTTTCAGCAGTGGCAACTGATGAGCCATTAATGAGTTCCCCAAATGAGCATCCCTGTGGAATGATGGACTATTTGACTCCAGAAGTCAAGATGTGCTTCAGTGATTTTGACAGAATTCTCGCTACAGTCCTGAAGTCGTTTGGAAAGGCCTTTGCTGGGAGAACTGATAAAGTCTCCTCCTGCTATGGTGGAATTTTGACGTGGCTGAGTTTCTTCCTGCATGCAAGAATCATGGAAAACGAAATAGATGGTTATTTAAACCAGCCACTAGGGATACAATATTTCCATTCTGCCCTGTATTCATTGCATACCACACAGTTTCCATTTTGCTGCAGTTCAGCTTCTGTCCTATTTTACCTGTTTCACTCTCTGCTATGGCAAAATTTTGTGTAATTAATTATGTTGTCATTACTTTAGTCTACATCGTTCATTTCAATGTGAAGGAAACACAACACAAATTGTGGGGGGAGCCTTCAAGCACTTATCACTACATATCGTTCGTGGACAGAAAACAACACTGAATATCAATAGCATTTGCTGGGTTGAATTCTTTTCCAAACATGGGATGAATAAGTGAACACTGTCAAGTTCCCATTTCGTTTCTGTTTTTCTCTGAATTCTCTGACAACTCAACTTGCCACTACCTGGAATGTCCTGCCATTGACTTTCTATCATCAAGCATCATGGGCTTTCAAATGATTTCGTTCATTGTAATTGGTTGACAGTACATTCAGCACAGACAAAAGGAAGTGCTTTTAAAAAAATAACTGCGTGATTGACTTATGGAATTCACTCCCTCAAGATATGCTGGTGATCATGAGCTGTAATTGATTTAAAAGTGGATTGAACAAATTTGTGATGGTTTGAGTTATGAATGGCTATTAGTCCTGATGGCTATATGCCACTTCTGGTATGCCGCTGGATAGCAATTGCTGGGGAGCAACAGCAGGAAGTGGCTATTGCCTTCATGTCTCACTTGTGACTTGCCAGAGGCACCTGACTGGTCCCTGTTGAAAAGAAACCCAAGGTGCTGGAGTAAATAAAGTTTTCACCCAAAGTCGCAAGGCTCTTAGGATATGGAACATCACCTTATCCCTGTATTGTAGATTGTTGGATAGCACAAGTTAAAGGAGGAGAGGCTAATCTATGGCCCAATTCATGTTGTATAACTACAACTCCCATCAGCTCCAGCCAGTATGGCCAATAATAAGGGATGATTGGAGCTGAAGTCTAACAACATTTGGAAAGCCATCCCTAAGCTAGACTTTATGTGCCTTTGGTGGCTGTTTTCTGTTTGTTTTAGCCTTTTTATGCTGGGTTGGCTGAGAAAACCAAACTATTCGTAGCCGCTCCATCCAGAGTGGTGCCATGGGAGGCATGACACCATCATGCATAATGATGAATAGATGCAATTGGCAAAAGGATACGTAATCCAATTGAATCATCAGCATTATCAGAAGTGAAGCCCAGATGCCAAGTGTTGTGTCTCATGTTTGTTTGCACTAGTCTTTTAAAACTAGCATCAAAATAAGCCTTTTTATTGATTGGGAAAGTAACTGTCCAAAGTACCCAGTCGATAATAGCATTGACACCTCATTTCTCATCATCACCATAAAAGAAACACAATTCACTTGATTCAAACAATTCAAAAAATGGTCATTTATCCTTATGTCATGAGTGTCCATCAGCATTTTCGATCTGCTAAGTAGCTCATTCCATTGATGCATTATTTATGCATCTTTTTCCAATAAAACACCCTTGGAGTGGGGGTGCTGATGATGATATTGCATTGAATTTAAGCTCACACATAATAATAATAATAATAAATAATAATAATAATAATAATAATAATAATAATAATAATAATAATAATAAATCAATACCAAGTAAAACTGAAGTGTCTTCTGACAAAGAAGCTGGAGTGTTCATATGCTTTTTGAATTTCATACAGGCAGCCCCCCGTTTACGCAGGGTTACGTTCTGAGGCACTGCATGCATCGGTGAAATCACGTATAATTGAAGCTCATTGAAAAAGCCTGCAAACACCCCATTCCACCTTTTTAGTGACATGTGTAAGTGAGAGCTGCCTGCATTTTGAAATATGTCATTGGTTTTTTATATGATTAGTGATATAAAATAGTGGGCTGAACAATCAGTATCAAGTCTCAGGTTATTTTTAATGCTTACTTACCAAAAAAGTTGGGTGGCTTTAAAGCTTTCCAGACCAATTGGAAGGGATGGATCTGGGCTCACCACTGTGGAATGTTAGGAATCCTATAGGGTGGGGAATCTTTTTCAGCCTGAGGGACCCACTCCCTCATAGAAAACCTTTTTTGGGGGTGGGGGTGGGGCACACATACCACTAATGGGTGTGGCCAGACACAGACCACTCCTCATCAGAGCCCCATCAGGGTCACCTATCTCTGAATCCACCCCCCCAAACATACATATACACACAGTAGAATTTGACCCCATGCTTCCTATCCAAAAATATTAATTTCAACACTGATCCACATTAGTTACATCCATATAAGTGGTGCTGTGGATCTATATTTCCTAAACATTCTCTGAAACTTTGGAAACTGAAAATGCCTATCAAAAAGCCCTTTGGATTCCAAGTTCTGCATTAGCGCCCTATATATTAGTGAAGCATTTGATATACAGAAATAATAATGCAGCATAAAATATGCTCTCTATGCTTCATCTTTGGGATCAGGAGGAAGCAGATGAAGGCTCAAAATGAGGCTGAAAGCTTGACGAGCTAAAAAATGCAGTTGCTTTTATATTATTCTGACACCGTAAAAGAGGGGAAAGAAGATATTTAGGTGGCTTCATTTCCCTTCGAATTACATTTGAAATGGCTGGACCCCAAATCCAATCAGCCCCAGATGTAATGATCAACACAGAGATAGGATGGGAATTGTACTCCAGTAACCACATAAGATTTCCCACCCCTGGTTCAAAAGCTACGAAATGAGTCTCAAGGTCTGCAAGTTTGCTAATAATCAAATTCAAATAATTCAAACAATTTAACTTAAAATGAGTAGTGATAATTAATAGGGGTGTGCAGAGCCCCAAAGATTCACATTGTATTTGTGCAATAAGGGGGGGGGATGATCTGTTTCTAAGTTGCTTGGTGATCTTTCTGTTTGGATCTGTACTCCCATCTTCAAGCTGCTCTGATGAAAGAATTTCCCCCATTTGTTATAACGAGCAATCTAAAATGTCTAGAGCCGTTTCTCCTTCAGGCAAAAGTTTATGGAATTTATAGGCATATGAGCCTCTTCAGAGTGCTAAATTGTAGGTAGTACACCCAGAAGTGCATCTTTAAAATTGATTGAGAACAACAAAGGAAAACATGTGAACCTCCACCAAATCAACCCAAATTCACATTGTATTTTAGAGTAAAGACAGAGCAAAATGCAACTCTAATACGTTCTGGTCCCATGAGGGAGCCCATGTGGCAAGGCAGGTCAGCTGTTTCAGGACCAAGGAGAGCTCCAAGTGAGCTACTTGCTCTGGTAGGGATTGGAATTGAGTTAAGGCCTTTGCTTTCATTTCATGTCTCCCAGGCTGTGTCCCCTTCTGGAGAACTGGAGCGTCTTAAAGGGCCAACCCTCTGCCCTCAAGACAGGCACCTGCCCTGCATTCCCTGGCTCTTCACTTTGTGCACTTCCTGTACCACCAGACTGGAGAGGTACTGCAAGAGGCATGTAGTTCTTCAGGCCATGGAATGGTGTCTGTGGGAGTCCTGGTTGTGGTTCTGTGAACCCTGTACCTGTGGGAGCTTGTTCAGAAGGCTTGTGCCTAGTGCTCTCCTCATCACCACCATCAGGCTCAGAGATAGGATACCCAATCTGGCTCCCCACCTTGCAACACTGTAGCCTCTGAGCAGCACCAGCTTCTTCAGAGGATGGGGTGGGAGACAACGTGACATCACACAATGTCATGAAGAGCCAGGGGGTAGTGCTGAACACTCTCTAAAAATTGAGGGGGCCCAATCCCCTCCAAAATATATCTGCTTTGGCCCCTAGGAGTTGGCATCTATGCCTCTGAGTCACTGTCTTGGTCACTCCTGGACTGTAGGACCATAAATCATACGTGAAATATATAAATATATCTCACAAAAAATACTCTCCATTACACTTGAAAATGGATATAAGAATCAGCCTAATGTAATAGTGTATTTCCTCGCACTGCTTTGAAAAATGAGATAATTTCAAGACACACACAACTGTTTACCATAATATTATGCAGCGTTGTTGTTTTTACGCCTAATGGTAAGATTATGTGAAAAGTCTGAGCTATTAAATTATTAAACTTTAAGAAGTGTAACTTTTGTGGATAATGGCTTTGTATTCTACACTTTGAATAATGCAAGCATAGTTCTTCGTTTATGGGATGGCCTTATTAATATATGATACAGAAAGACAGAGAGATTTGCAGCTAACTAGCTTCACTGGGCAATGAAGAAGAACTTGGCCTTTCAAGTAACCTGACCCAGAGTTGTTTAGGGCTTTATATATAATGAACAATACCTTAAAACTGCTCATGTGCTAATAGGCAGCTAGTACAGATCTTCAGCTCTGTGTGCAGTAAGGAACATGACTCCACACCCTGTCATGACATTTGCACAATCTGAGGCCTCAGAACCACTCTGAAGGGAAGCCCCTCACATGGCACATTACAGTAGTCTAAAATGAGGTTCCCAGTGCATGGATCATGGTGCCCAAGTTATCCTTGAGGCAGGTAAAGGGTGCAGTTGATTCATCAAAGTTGGTGGTAGGTGGTCATTGCCATGGAGGCAACCTAAACTGCATACTTGCTCCTTCAGAGGGAGTGCAGCCCCATCTATAGGGAGTGCAAAGACCGCAGTTCTCATACCTGGGAATCACTTGCCCACATTGCCTCTGATTTAGCAGGGTTTGAAATGGAATGCTTTTCCCCTGAGTAAGCAGGAAGTCAAAGTTAGAGCTGAACTTCAGAGGTCATCTAATCCAACCTCATTTTCAATGCAGGATCAAGAGTGCAGGACCTTGCAAGCACAACATCCCTGTATTGTTCCCAATAAATGGGATAGTTGGGGTATCTCCACCTCCCTAGTATATATGGAAATGCTAAGACAATGCAATGCAAGCGGCTCCTAAGAATAACATCTCCTGAACTCCACACACCCTTAGGATTTGGAAAATAAGTTCACGGTCATTACAGTGCAGGGGCTGCCTCCTTCGAGAAAGCTATCGCCAATGCCTTTGTGTCCATAATTAGTTTGTTAAAGAATAGGATGGGAAACCAAACTAAAATCCACAACACCCACTCACATATGCCAAGATTCATGAATTCAGAGACACATTAAAACAGATCACAGATTCTTTTATATATAATTCAAGATAATGGCACATTCACTGGCAAACAGACTCTAGGGATAAACACTGGAGTAAATCAAACTTTTCGCTTAATGAAGCAAGCTCCTTTCCCAGGATCATGCTTTGTTGTCTAATTTTCCCTGAAATGTGAATGCTTCCGGCAAATCAAAAGAACAAATGATTTAATGGCATTAGCAACACTGCTTAGTTCATGGTAATGAGACAATAACACATCTTGAACTTTGTATGAAAATTATTCAGTAGGTTTATTAAACTTTATTAAATATTAAAATCATTTCAGGAGTCTGTGTATTCTGGGCAAGATTGATGGTGCTTACTGGAAGATGCAGAGAAATTTCCTAGATTATCAAGGAATGTGGGAAGTTCTGAAGTGTGCAAATTGATATTTAAAGCACTCAGATCCGTCATAGATAAAAAAGAAAAGAAGAAAACAACTCATTTGGCTTATGCCAGAAAAATAGGTTTCCCAGACAGCAAGCCAGAGAACAATTATACCTCTAAGCAAGAGATAAAATTGTTGTGGGTTTCGTTTTCATTTTTCCTCCTCTCTTCAGTCATCCCACCATCTATGATTCCTGCAGTTGAAGGAGGTGTGGGCAGAAGAACCACAGAGGGAAGGCACTCCTCACCCATTGCTCCAACTATGACCTTAAAGGTACAACATGAGCCTGTGAATTGCAACCTGACCATCAGTGGATTCACATACTCATTTAAAAACAACAAGTAGGTGTTTGCGATTATTGATATGGTATCCTAGTTGGCTGAATTATCTAACACACGGTGTGCCTCGCCTGGATGGGCTTTCTTATTCCCGTCCTTCAGACTCCTGCTTGGCAGGGGGTTGGACTCGATGGCCCTTGTGGTCTCTTCCAACTCTATGATTCTATGACACAGCAAATGATCCCTTATTCTCACTTCAGTTTGGTCCTGTGTTCAAAGGATGAGGCTGCATTTAGTATGAGGTGCAGAGAGGAAGAACTGACAACATCCCTCCACAACTGCGGAGTTTCTCCTGCAAGTTCTAAAGATCTCTGAAGCCTGCTCTGCAGAAACTCAGAACAGGGCTTTTAGTGTGGATGCCCCTATTCTGTGGAATAGCATTCCTGTTGAGATATGACTGGCACTCACTAGCTGCACTTTCCAGAAACAATTGAAGACACTTTTGTTCTGGCAAGCTTTTCCAGCTGGAAATGGGTAAAAAGACCCATGGTAAATGGGTCTTTACCACGAGTTCCCACCTGGTAGGGTTTTACACTTGTTTAAAATGGATTTGTTGTTTTTGTGTTTTTATCTTGTGTGTGAATTGCCTTCAAATGGTGGTTTGGAAAATGATGAATAAATCAATAGTAATAATTATAATAATATTTTTAAAGCCTTAATTCTAAGACACAACAGGAAACATTTAATTATTTGTCAGTCCTATACTTACAGTCAAAACAGTGCTACCTCGGGTAACATACACTTCAGGTACAGACTCCACTAACCCAGAAATAGTGCTTCAGGTTAAGAACTTTGTTTCAGGATGAGAACAGAAATTGTGCTCCGGCGGCGCGGCAGCAGCGGGAGGCCCCATTAGCTAAAGTGGTGCTTCAGGTTAAGAACAGTTTCAGGTTAAGAACGGACCTCCAGAACGAATTAAGTTCTTAACCCGAGGTACCACTGAATACCACATCAAGCTCTACACTTACACCCTTAGGGCTCATGCATACTTCCGCTTCACCTGTGCCTAAAAAGTACAGGTCCAAAAGGTTTTCCACTCGTTCCATGCTTTCTAGGCATGGGTTTATCCTGCCGCTTTCCCTGGGAAAAACCACAATCTACTGCTGAATCAGAAAAAAAAACCCAAACCACAAAAAAGTTAGACATTTATTCTGATTCAGTGGTAAACAATGGGTTTTCCTGGGGGCAGCAGGGTAAGTGTAAGTGTGGATGAGCCCTTGGTACAAGGAAGACTCCTATGTTCCAAACGTAAGTTTGCTAATAGGCTTTGATAAACTAGGAGGCAAAGCTTGTTGGCAAGACTATACAGCACATTGTTAGCTATAAGGAAAGAGACCGAGAGGATCATGATGAGATGCATCAAGAGATAGAAGAATGCCTTCTCACTTCCTGTTTTAGATCCCTGGCTGAACTATGCTCAAGCAAAACGTCCCTCCCACAGTGGGAAGCTTGGGTTGAGGACTTCAGAGAGTTTCACTTGGATCAGGTCACCAGTTGTGTGGCACGAACAATTAATGAGGGAGATAAGAGAACTGCCTCTGTTGCCCTGAAGTGTGCTGATGGAAGAAAGCAGGGAAAGATGAGGGGGAGGGGGGCGGGAGAGAGAGAGCAGGGAAGCCTTTAAAATACTTGCAAAAGCAAAAACACAGAAGCTGGCCCACAGGTCAGTAGTGCTTGGTGCGAAAGAGAAAAAGCACACTCCTTTGATCTGATTGTCACACAATTTAGAAGTATAGAAGCAAAAGCCAAACCCTGAGTGCGTGTGATTCTATTTTTATCCACTGGTTATGTTATTGGTTGTACACATATTGCCAAGCCAAGTTCTAGGTTGTTAGAAATTTGGACCAAGGACATTGTAAGTAACTACCCAACCACCAAGATCTCTGGGTATCTCTTTTGGTGTTCCCCATGGCTCAGATGCAACAGAAGCTGTGTGTTATTCTGGGCCCAATTCTGTGGAATTCCTTTCTGGCCCCACCTCCACACCTTAAGCTTCAGCTGCTTGACAAATACCTTCATGTTCCAGCAGGCATTTTAAGAATGTTTTTCATTTTAATTATTTTAATTGATTTTATTGACTATAGACTGTTTGAAATTTTGTATGCATTCCACTTTGATTAAGCAGTATGTACAATAAACAAACAAATAAACAGATGGTAGGAGAAGATTAGAGAGACACCTCCTCCCCAATTCCCACATATGTATTGCTCTGGCAGCATTACCGATTGGCCCTGAAATTTTGCATGAGGCAAAATTAGGTGTCAACTGCTCACAACAGAACTTGTCCAATGTGCAGTTTCTTACCTATATGGAAAAGGCCATCCTATGCTAGCAGGAAGCAGGTGACTCCCACAGCACACAATTTGACTAACAATCTGCAATAATACTTTGTGGCTATCAGTTGGAAGACAGTGGGACTCCTACCTGAAATACCTTGCTGAGTCCATGGTGAGTGTGACTATACTCCTAGAAGCTCACCAACAGGAACTTGTCAAACAGCTCAAGGAAGCTATTGCTTCATCATTGGCCTGGCTCAAACTGAGAACCTGTATAGGAGATGTAAGCTCTGGCACTTCTTAGTTCTCAGTGAGGTTCTGATCCTGGCAGCTGTATCTATATAGTAACTTCAATAGCCACTCAAGGACTTCACCAATGGTCCTGAAGTTAAAGTAAAGATCATAATCTCCTCTTCTGTAGCCTTGGGGTGATGAATTGAGGTTTAGCATCCAGCTGGAAGCCTAGGCAATTCATGTGAAGTCTGTAGATACTATGTTTCCAGGTTTGTTTGTTTTTTACAATGGGGTCTGGAGACTCTTCAGGAACAATGGGTCATTGGAGTTGCTGGTTCTGCAGCAGTTTACTGGGGGGATTCCAAGGAGCTGATTTGAGGTTCAGGGTCTGGGAATGGCTGGGCCCTGACTCAAAGGCCGAGCCAAGGTTTTTCTAGCCAGATTTTGGAAGTCAAAGGAATGAAGGTGCCTCAAGGTTGCTTTGGCAGGGTAGTAGTGCCCTCTGTCAAATCAAAATTTCTGCACAGATGTTTCATTGGAATTACACTGCTTGGCAATGCACAGTACCTTGTACAGTACAATGGTTACTGTAACCCTGATGGCTATGTTCTACCGGTAACTCCACTGTCAGAGGCAAAATGCTTCTGAATACCACCTGTTCGCCCCAGGAGGGGAGAGTGCTATTGTGCTCAAATCCTTACTGGAGGCTTCCCTTCTCCCATTGTGAGAACTAGGGATGGGCAAATGTATCAACTTCAGCTTATCTCAGTTTCTCATTTGTCCAGTCTTCGGTTCTTCATATTTCCAGATTAGTTGGTAATTTTTCAGAAAGTCCTCAGGAAAATTCATCAGAATTTTAGTGTGAATTTCTCTGTAAATAACATGCAATTTTTCCTAATATACACATTATTTTGCAAAGCAACATCCTCTAATATAGTGTTTTAGCCTTTAAATGTATGTGTACACACATGCATGCATTTATATACACACTTTACCCTAGTATGCATTTTTTGTACAAATTGCCTGACCAGAGAACCATACTGAAAAATCTAGAAATGTGTGAATTTCAAAGTATGACTGTGTTTTGGTTCGCACATTTTCTTGGAAAGTGTGAATTAAGTCAGTTAGCCTTTAAATGTGAAATGAGTTGAATCTCTCTCCCATGCTTAGTGGAACAGTGTGCTGGACAAGATGGGCTACTGGCCTGATCCAGCAGGCTGCTCTTTAGGTTCTTTGCACAGGACTTATTGAATATAAAAATGGTGGATCTGAGGTCATTTGGAAGGCTCATATATTCCATCCCCTTCACACTGCTGCCCCCAAATCAATGAAATCCCCTCCATTTAACTCATTGAGAATGAAGTGGTAAAAGGGGAGGAAGATTTGGGGTCAGTCCTACCAATGAGAGATGAACAAGAATGAAGAAATGAGAAATCAATTCCAAGTGGTCTTTTTCCTTATCTATTCGTGGTCCCCAGACTAGCATTATTAGTGGTTTGGTAGTTGATTTTCTGACAGCACCCTTTCTTTCTCTCTCTCTCTCTCTGAATGATTTTACTAGTCCTCTGAGTGAGAAACATCAATAGTTGTGGCTCTATGAACATGTCACAGCAAAAGTATTTGCTATTTACTAGTGGTTTATACTCACATCCTCAGAGGCTTACAAAGCAATGAAACATATCTCACCATTGGCAAAACAACAGCTGGGATCTAGCACCAGGTCTGTTGAGGACAGACAGGTTCAAAGAAGATCATAGAATCAAGTTGAAAGAGAAATTAAGTGTTTGAGCCCGTGGCTGCTGTACCTTTTGAATCAGTCCATGTTGACCTGAGAATCATTGACCATAGTTCAGTGGTAGAGCATCTGCTTTGCATGTAGGAGATTCCAGGTTCAAACATAGACACAGCTGGATTGCTCTCACCAGCAGCAAAATCATGAGAGTCACGTAGTTCTACATAGCAATTATCATTGGATCCAGGTCAATGTGTTCCCTGGCTCCCCAAATAACATAACTGTGCCTGGGGTAATAAATGCAATTACTATATAATGCATCATATCTTTTATATGTGGATTGGTTCAGTGTTACATATATTTTTAACAAACAAGCTGACATGGGGTTTAGCCCATGAGATAGTGATATACTCAGCTTTGCTGAAATGATGGTAGCACTTTCCCCTCTTTAATTTACTGTTATCAAAAGCTCCCCATTAATCACTGATGATTAAATAGTGCTAGCAGCACAAAGGCAGGGGAAAGAGCTTCAAACATCTGCCCCTCCTCAAAGTCCCAGCTAATTACATGTGACGGCGTATGAGAGCCATATAAAACACACATTACCTTCTTTGGGAATCATCTGTCTGGCTGCTTTCCTTAACCTTTTCATAATTTATAGCCAGCTCTGCTTTGTGGAACCTCAGCCTACCCTTGCCTTAATAGAAACTGCCACTAAATTAAGTGCTCAACTTCTTGACTGAGAGAAGAGATGCAAGGAAAGGCCTGGAATTCCTACCAGCACCAGTTCAACCCTTCATTGCCTCTGTATGGTTGCTTGCCCATTGACTTGGTGTGCCAAATGATTTCCCCCTCAGGCAAAAACCCTTAGACCAGATATGTTCCCAAGGCTTTAGGTTGTCCATGCTAGTCTCTAACACATCTTTTTGCCACAATGATCATGGGTTTATGTATGTCTGCAGCAGTCATAGATCTCAGAGGTGGCACTGCTTGGATTGAGGTTAATATTTCAATTGATGAGCTCCTATCACTCTCAGGTGTCCTGGACCACCTGTCTTGTGAGCATATTTTTATGCATGTTTATTAAGGACTAAATCTCAGTTCAGCGGGACTATGTGTGCATAGTATTTCAGCTTTAGCCTGCTCCCTGCTCTCCAGGGAGGAATTCTATGTTCTGGATTGGTTAGAAACACAGACTCCGTCCTTTGCTTATATACATGCAGCTGCCTGAACCACTGTGTCTTTGAGGTTCAGGGAGCTGGAAAAGATTAAGAAAAGGGCAACCAACATTATCAAAGGGATCAAGCAACTCCACTATGATAAAAGGTTGCAGCATTTGGGACATTTTAGTTTAGAGAAAAGGCAAAAGGGGGGTGGCATGACAGAAGTTTATAAAATCATGCATGACGTGAAGAAAAGTGGATAGACAAATGTTTGTATCCTCCTTCATAACACTAGAACTCAGGGACGTCATGTGAAACTGAATGTTGGAAGATTCAGAACAGTCGAAACAGTTCTTAACTACAGAATTCGCTCCCAAGAGAGACAGTGATGGCCACCAGCTTGAATGGCTTTAGAAGAGGATTAGACAAATTCATAGAGGAGAAGGCTACACCAGTGGCTGCTATAATGGTGATGTAGCTGGAGGAAGAAATGCTTCTGAATATTAGTTGCTGGAAACTACAGGAGGGAGAAGTGTTCTTGTGCTGGGGTCTTGCTTGATGTTTTCCCACAGGGATCTAGTTGGCTACTGTGATATTGGACTAGGTGGGCTTCTGGCCTGATCCAACAGGCTCTTCTTATCACACACAAACCAGTGTTCCCCAGATTCCTACCCACAGCCTCCAACCTGACCTCCATGTCTTTTCAATGGAAAATAGGTAGACTGAAAGTAAGGCCCCCTGCCTTCTGTGGGGCTTTCTCCCTAGTAAGAATGTTTAGGACTGCAGCCTCAAAGTAGTTCTCTTGAGGAATAGCACTGCTAATAGAGATCCAAATCTATTACTTGACACTGAACATTCATGGTGTGCAGATACTTAGGAGGCATTTTCTTTTCTTTCTTTTTTAAAAAAAGAATCTATTTGTTCACTATGCCACATTGTAGCAAGAGACCCAAGCACATCTATGGGACATTGTACACTTACATCTCTACTTTTTCATTACAAAGAAATCAAGATTTCCTTAAATCCCAAGGCTTAGGTCAACACTCACAGCACAGGAGTTAATCCCTTCATATTATCCTTTGCTAAGTAAGCTCTTGAGCATAGACCAGATTATATATCCAAGGTCATTAGTGTGATTTATTATGAAGATACAGGAAATTAGGTACTGATATTTCAATATTGGGCAGAAAATTTAATTCCGCTGTTGCTATAGAACTAATGTATCTCCCACCAATCTGTCACTGTAGCAGCTAGAAAAAGGACATTCCCTCTTTAAAAAAAACCAAAAAAAGTTTGCACATGCTTTTTCCTTGTTCAGTCCAAAACAACTGCTTAAAAAAGAGGGTGGTATTTATAATTCAGTTTATAATTACTTTGTCAGCATGTGTGAGGTCTCCAGTTTAGCCAACAACAATACTTCTGCAAATGTTTTATGCAAGCAGAACTATTTGCACAAGAATATGTCATCAGGGCTATGTTCATTTAAAGTAGTCCTATGCCCAATTTTTTCCTTCAGTTTAAGACCATTCACCCCCAGTCAAAGACATGAGAATTTGCATTCAAAAATGATCACAAAGGACAGAAGATTTTGATGACATCCTTGTGTCTCTCTGCAGGACGAAGGAAGGTGTCGTGACACCCGGGGCAGGCATCACTATGTAGGGTGCATGTGCAGCGTCACTACATACAATGCATGCGGCGTACGTAGTGACGCCGAACATGCGCTGTATAGCGGTTTGCCGCCTGTGCCGCTCCAGTGCCATACGGATGGTGCTGGGATCTCTCCACCGCTGCTACAGCTGTTCGTGGCTATAGCAGCAATGGAGGGATCCCGGCACCGCCTGTAAGGCACTGGAGCAACGCCAGTGGCAAACCGCTATATAGTGCATATGTGGCATTGCTATGTACAGCGCATGCGTGCAATGCTGCACATGTGCTGTACTTAACGATTTGCTGCCCGCGCTGGGATCCTTTGCTCGCGGCTACCGCCACGAATGGAGGATCCTTCACATGTGGCTGCAGTGGCACAATGGCCTCTCGCGCCACCGCGAGCCCCCATGGGTGACTTCTTGTCACCCCTGCAGACATGGAATCCGGGGTGTACTGCCCCCCGCCCCCCAATTGCGACACCACTGTCTGTCTCTGTGTGTGTTACATTTGCCTTAATTTTGAGATGGCAAGAGGTGTTTGCAAAGTGTTTTTTTGCATGTCAAGGACACCAGAATTTTGTGTTTATGTGCTAAATAAGGCCACAACTTTATTGGTTACAGATGTGAGCGGTATTGGCTTAGGCACTGAACTAGAACTGACTATATTTGACTCCTGCCCGCCATGCAGGTGGTCTAGTAAGGGTTAACCACCTGTCAATGACCATCAACTGCAAACTCCCCCAGGGTTCCTGATGGGGTCGTGGCATGGCCCTAGCCCTTAGCTGGGCTTCGGACAAGATCCACACACCCCAGATTCCTTTTACGGAATACCCTTAAAGAGGAGGGGCAGGTGAAGGCCATCACCTCCCTTCCCATAAACCAGGTTTTTCCAATGCCTAACCACCAAACCTTACAAAGTTGTGACGATTGCTATGAGGCAGGCGAAAACCACATGGCTGGTGTCAATTTGCCAAGTGGGAAAATTCCTACCTGGCCCCCTCAACAGGCGACCAATCGTGGTCCATAGCAAGGCCAAGATGATGAACGCATGAAGATATAGTGGGAGGGCGGGAGATGTGAAGCACGAGTAGGCAAGAAGGGCGAGCCCCCCAGCCATGTAGTTGTTTAAATAGCCCAAGCCATGCCCCCTGGCCAACCAGATTTGTCAGCCAGGGGCCGTGGCTCACAAAGTGTCTTTTTCATTCATTCTCTCAGGTGGACCTTGCTCTGGTGCATTCCTAGGAGCCCATGCTTCCTGAAAACCTCATAATGTCCTTAGCTAGGCTTTACTGTGAGCACAAAATGGCTGCCCACTGTGCTCCTAAGTACCATTCTTTAGGGATTTAAAAAGGATGTGATTTCTGAACTGCAGAGCATTGGACTAGAATGACCCTTTAGGTCCCTTCCAACTCTATGATTCCAAGACATAATTTTCCACCCCACATTTGTCACACAGAAGCACCATTCACATTCCACTGAAATTAGTCTTCCACCTACAAAAATACATCATCTCATTCTCTGCTGTGGCAAAATTATGTAACCTGCATATTTCACGTAATTGCCAAAAGCTGCACAAACCAAGCAAGTCACATTGTCAACACACTCAATTCATTTCAATATAAAGGAAATGCAGTGCAAATGGGAAACGTTATCAATTAGGTATCATTTATAGACTGAAAGCAACAACAGTGAATACAGATAATATTGGCTGGATTGATTTCTGCTCCAATCATGAGACAAATTATTTTTTATTTTATTATTAATTCGATTTCTACTCCACAACTTTTCTCCAAAGGAGCTCAGAGCAGCAAACATGTCAATCCTAATACAGTTATAACTTCTAAAACAATTTAAAACAATCTTCTTTTTTAAAGAAAGGTTAAAAACAACTTCTCTCTTCCCCTTCTAGGACCACACAGCAATTTCCATACACACACAGTCTGAGATAATCCTGTTTTTACTTGAAGTCCAGTCCCACCCAAATTACTTTTGAAACTATGGAGAATTTTCGGGGAGGGAGGAATTCAGTTTACAGTATTTGGAGAAAGACAACTGTGAAAGGGGTGGAATCTAAAATTCCAAGCATGCCAGTCTTTGAACACTCCTTTAAAGTAGTCTTTTGAACTGCAGCCACTCTCTGTGATGAAGGCATCAAACAATCATACAGGCCACATTCACACCATACATTTAAAGCACTATGACACCACTTTAAGAAGCCATGTCTTTCCCCAAAAGAATTCTGGAGGTTGTAGTTTGCTAAGAGTTGATAGGAGACCCCCTATTCCCCTCCTAGAGTTACAGTTCCCAGAGTTCCCTGCGAATAGGGCTTTAATTGTTCAGCCACTCTGGGAACTGCAGAATTCTCTTCAGTGTGGCACCATACTGCTTTACATGTACAGTGGTGCCTCGCAAGACGAAATTAATTCGTTCCGCAAGTTTTTTCTTCTTGCGAGTTTTTCGTCTTGCGAAGCACGGTTTCCCATAGGAATGCATTGAAAATCAATCAATGCGTTCCTATGGAAACCGCCTTCAGACCAGGTCCGGGGACAGTCTGTCCCCCGACCTCTTCTGAAGGCTGGGGGGGGGACAAGGGCTTTTCTTCCCACCGCCAGCCTTCAGAAGGCTGTTCTGAAGGCTGGCGGTAGGAAGAAAAGCCCTTCTCCCCACCTCCCACCCCGCAAGCTCCGGGGACAGGAGGGCTTTCCTCCCGACTGCCAGCATTTTAAAAGCCCCCAGGAGAGCAGAGACTTCTCCGCTGTCCTGGGGGCTTTTAAAATGCTGGCGGGCGGCAGCGCAGCGTTCGCTGCCACCCGCCAGCATTTTCAGATCGCCCCGGGACAGCGGAAAAGTCTCCGCTGTCCCGGGGGCTTTTAAAATGCTGGCGGGCGGCAGCGAAGCGTTCGCTGCCGCCCCCCAGCATTTTCAGATCGCAGCCATCCGAAGGCTGCCGGTGGGGCGGAGAGACCTCCTCCCGCCGCCAGCCTTCGGAGCAGCCTTCCGAAGGCTGGCGGCGGGAGGAGGTCTCTCCGCCCCCCGCCTGCCTTCGGAGCAGCCTTCCGAAGGCTGGCGGCGGGAGGAGGTCTCTCCGCCCCCCCGCCTGCCTTCAGAGCAGCCATCCGAAGGCTGGTGGCGGGAGGAGGTTTCTCCGCCGCGCCGCCAGCCTTCGGAGGAGGTCCGAGGACAATGGGGAAGACGCGCTGCGCTTCCCTGCTGTCCCGGAGATTTCCCTATGGGCTTTCATCTTGCGAAGGAAGCCCATAGGGAAATTCGTTTTGCGAAGCGCCTCCAAAACGGAAAACCCTTTCGTCTAGCGGGTTTTTCGTCTTGCGGGGCACCACTGTATAGTGTAAATGGTACCACAGCATAGGCACCATCAGGGGGCACAAGGGCACCCCCAAAATTTTCAAGGAGGGGGTCAGCCCCCTCAAAAATCCATAGTGGCCCTGTGAGTATGCTGCATGACATGCTCACCTTAATTGTGCAGCCCGCACCGCATGCCCGTGCCACTTGTGCAAATGGGGGGGGGGAGGAAGGTGGCACATTTGTGTCACAGTTAGAAAAGAACCAATTAATTTTCCATGTCAGCTGGTGCCTATTAAACAGACTTCACTGCCCCCCCCAAAAAACCCACCCCAAGTATCCCCCAATAGCTAAATGAGAAGAAGGGTCTTTTTCAGTATAATAAATAATAATAATAATAATAATAATAATAATAATAATAATAATATTTATTCATTTATTTATTTTTTATACCCCACCCATCTGGCTGGGTTTCCCCAGCCACTCTGGGAGGCTTCCAACAGAATATTAAAATATAATAACCTATTAAACATTAAAAGCTTCCCTAAACAAGTGATGCCAAGTGATGAGTAGCTTTGGCCCATGTGTTGTAATTTCTAGAAACCCCAAACAGGAAAGTGCAAATGCAAATTATTGTAATTTATTACTCTGCCTTTTGAGAGAAGCACGGAGGTATAGAGGCAAGAGTGTCAAATTTAGACTGGTCCAGGGTTCAAAACCCATCTCAGTCACAACAGATTGCATCCAATGTCTGTTCAACTCAGAACAGACCTACTGAAATCAATTAGCCCATTGATCATGCCTGTTAATGTCAATGGGTCTACTCTGAGTAGAACCAGCATTTGATACAAGCCCATGTCTCAGCCTAATCCATCTCATGGTAGCCGAACAATGATGCATTGCCCAAGGTAATAGCTCTGGTATCTCAACAAACAAAGCCAAAGGTTCTTGGTTCCAGTCCCGGCAGGTCCTGACAGTGTCCCAAACCATGCTAGGGCACAGAGTAAACTGAATATGGTATAGCAACTGAGGGGTCTTTGGCCCCCTCAATATTTGCTGGGAGGGGGCCAGGCCCCCTCAATGTTGAGGGGCTAGAGGAGGTTGAATGTCTGGCTCCTCCTGAACATGAGAGAGGAAGCCGCGCTGCACGTGTCTCCTCACTCAGCCTCCTCCCGACAATGTGCATTGCACGTTTGTAATGTCATATACATAACCTGCAATACACACACAACACTGCATTATCCGGAGTCAGCCAAGCGGGGAGCCCAGTGCAGTGCAGCTTCCTCTCTTGCATTTTGAGCCATGCCACGCTGGGCTCTCCATTTGGCTTCCACCTGGCGATGTGATGTGAGCACATTGCATGCATAATGTCACACATGCATGATGGGAGATGCAGTCCAACAACATTTGGAGAAGGGCATTACAAGGGCAAGCCACTCCAGTATCCCTGCCAAGAAAACTCCATGGACAAAGACAACAGGCATATAAAAGTTATGACGCTGGAAGATGAGCCCCTCAGGTCGGAAGGCGTCCAACATGCTACTGGGGAATAGCGGAGGACAAGTACAAGTAGATTCAGAGCTGATGAAACGGCTGGGCTAAAGCCGAAAGGACGTTCAGTTGCGGATATGCCTGGAAGCGAAAGGAAAGTCCAATGCTGTAAAGAAAAATATTGCATAGGAACCTGGAATGTAAGAACCATGAACCTGGGTAAGTTGGATGTGGTCACAAATGAGATGGCAAGAATAAATATTGACATCCTGGGCATCAGTGAACTAAAATGGACGGGAATGGGCGAATTCAGTTCGGATGACCATCATATCTACTACTGTGGGCAAGAAACCCGCAAAAGAAATGGAGTGGCCCTCATAGTTAACAAAAGAGTGGCGAAAGCAGTACTGGGATGCAATCTCAAAAATGATAGAATGATCTCGATACGAATCCAAGGCAGACCTTTTAACATAACAGTAATCCAAGTTTATGCACCAACTACTGGTGCTGAAGAAACTGAAATTGACCAATTCTATGAGGACTTACAACACCTTATAGAAGTGACACCAAAGAAGGATGTTCTTCTCATTATAGGGGATTGGAATGCTAAAGTAGGGAATCAAGAGATAAAAGAAACAACTGGGAAGTTTGGCCTTGGAGAGCAAAATGAAGCAGGGCAAAGGCTAATAGAGTTCTGTCAAGAGAACAAGCTGGTCATCACAAAGACGCTTTTCCAACAACACAAGAGACGACTCTACACATGGACATCACCAGATGGGCAGCATCGAAATCAGATTGATTATATTCTCTGCAGCCAAAGATGGAGAAGCTCAATACAGTCAGCAAAAACAAGACCTGGAGCTGACTGTGGCTCAGATCATCAGCTTCTTATAGCAAAATTCAAGCTTAAACTGAAGAAAGTAGGAAAAACCACTGGACCGGTAAGATACAATCTAAATCAAATCCCTTATGAATACACAGTGGAAGTGAGGAACAGGTTTAAGGATTTAGATTTGCTAGACAGAGTGCCTGAAGAACTATGGATGGAGGCTCGCAACATTATACAGGAGGCAGCAACGAAAACCATCCCAATGAAAAGGAAATGCAAGAAAGCAAAGTGGCTGTCCAATGAGGCCTTACAAATAGCGGGGGAGAGAAGGCAAGCAAAATGTGAGGGAGATAGAGAAAGATACAGGAAATTGAATGCAGATTTCCAAAAAATAGCAAGGAGAGACAAGAAGGCCTACTTAAACGAGCAATGCAAATAAATAGAGCAAAACAACAGAATGGCAAGAACCAGAGGTCTGTTCAAGAAAATTGGAGATATGAAAGGAACATTTCGTTCAAAGATTGCCATCATAAAGGACAAAAGTGGTAAGGACCTAACAGAAGCAGAAGACATCAAGAAGAGGTGGCAAGAATACACAGAGGAATTATACCAGAAAGATATGGATGTATCGTACACCCCAGGTAGTGGGGTTGCTGAGCTTGAGCCAGACATCCTGGAGAGTAAAGTCAAATGGGCCTTAGAAAGCACTGCAAATAACAAGGCCAGTGGAAGTGATGGTATTCCAGCTGAACTATTTAAAATTTTAAAAGATGATGCTGTTAAGGTGCTACACTCAATATGCCAGCAAGTTTGGAAAACTCAGCAGTGGCCAGAGGATTGGAGAAGATCAGTCTACATCCCAATCCCAAAGAAGGGCAGTGCTAAAGAATGCTCCAACTACCGCACAATTGCACTCATTTCACACGCTAGCAAGGTTATGCTTAAAATTCTACAAGGAAGGCTCAAGCAGTATGTGGACCGAGAACTCCCAGAAGTGCAAGCTGGATTTAGAAGAGGCAGAGGAACCAGAGACCAAATTGCAAACATGCGCTGGATTATGGAGAAAGCTAGAGAGTTCCAGAAAGACATCTACTTCTGCTTCATTGACTATGCAAAAGCCTTTGACTGTGTTGACCACAGCAAACTATGGCAAGTTCTTAAAGAAATGGGAGTGCCTGATCACCTCATCTGTCTCCTAAGAAATCTCTATGTGGGACAAGAAGCTACAGTTAGAACTGGATATGGAACAACTGATTGGTTCAAAATTGGGAAAGGAGTACGACAAGGCTGTATATTGTCTCCCTGGTTATTTAACTTATATGCAGAATTCATCATGCGAAAGGCTGGGCTGGATGAATCCCTAGCCGGAATTAAGATTGCTGGAAGAAATATCAACAATCTCAGATATGCAGATGACACAACCTTGATGGCAGAAAGTGAGGAGGAATTAAAGAACCTTTTATTGAGGGTGAAAGAGGAGAGCACAAAATATGGTCTGAAGCTCAACATCAAAAAAACGAAGATCATGGCCACTGGTCCCATCACCTCCTGGCAAATAGAAGGGGAAGAAATGGAGGCAGTGAGAGATTTTACTTTCTTGGGCTCCATGATCACTGCAGATGGTGACAGCAGCCACGAAATTAAGAGATGCCTGCTTCTTGGAAGGAAAGCAATGACCAACCTAGACAGCATCTTAAAAAGTAGAGACATCACCTTGCCAACAATGGTCCGTATAGTTAAAGCTATGGTTTTCCCAGTAGTGACGTATGGAAGTGACAGCTGGACCATAAAGAAGGCTGATCGCCGAAGAATTGATGCTTTTGAATTATGGTGCTGGAGGAGACTCTTGAGAGTCCCATGGACTGCAAGAAGATCAAACCTCTCCATTCTGAAGGAAATCAGCCCTGAGTGCTCACTGGAAGGACAGATCGTGAAGCTGAGGCTCCAATACTTTGGCCACCTCATGAGAAGAGAAGACTCCCTGGAAAAGACCCTGATGTTGGGAAAGATGGAGGGCACAAGGAGAAGGGGACGACAGAGGACGAGATGGTTGGATAGTGTCTTCGAAGCTACAAACATGAGTCTGAACAAACTGCGGGAGGCAGTGGAAGACAGGAGTGCCTGGCGTGCTCTGGTCCATGGGGTCACGAAGAGTCGGAGACGACTAAACGACTAAACAACAACAAAAATGCTCAAATGATTCCAGCATCAAGTTGAGACATCCAGCTCCTAACTGACATAACTGTCAGTGTCTGATTCTAACTGCATGTGATAGAATATAAAAAGAAATTGGCAAAACACAATTCCACCAGGTAAAGCAGATAAAACCACCGTCCTTCCATTCATCATAGGGTAAATATCTGTCATTCTTCATGAGCGACTGACAAATAAACAATCCCAGTAATTAAAGGGTACGGTGCATCCCATTATTCCATACTTCATCCTACTTGAGGCGGACAAATAAATTGTAACAGTAGCATATGGATGGAGACCAAAAAAATTGCCAGCCCCCAAATATGACATCCCTCTGCTTGTATCAGCAAGAGAATGTGAGGAAATGCATCAATAATACCCGTCAACATTGGTAACCCAGGCCATCTGGACGTCGAGCGGAAGCGCTGCCAAGAGTGTATTAAAATATTTTAATCTCATTGTTTTCCCACAAGAATGCTGCCTCACATGCAGAAGTGTAAGGTCTGCTAAACGGCCAGGCCCATCAACACAGGCTCATGCTTGGTGTCTGATAGCTATTTAATTAAGAGATACTGAGGAAGGGGGTAGTCAGTTACAAGCAATAAGCAGGCTCCCAGGCGGACAGGAGAGGCCGGCAATAATATAAAGGAGGAAATGGATCTCTGCATTGTGTCTTTGTTGTGCTGCCTAATTAGAAGTTTTCTTTTTTAATAATTAAAGAACACAAATGTCCATCTCGCTTATGAAAGTGTTGCCTCTGTGCTTTCAAAAAGGCAGGTGCTTAGTTATTCCCATTTACTGTTGTCAGCGCTGCCCAAGGTCCCAGCTCACACAAGACCAACGCTGCTTCTTCCTCAAGTTAAAAAGTCTTTATTGAAGTTCAGTTTCATTTCCAGACGTGCAGCGCGCAACGCTACGTCTATGCATCAGACCGTAGAAGTCCCATCTGAATCTCCTCCCCCCTGACACCAGCTTAAGATTCTAGCCTTACTCCACCTCTTCCTCTGTTCCTTCTTTCTCTGGGTCCTTGTTTATGGATCGTCCCCCCTGGGACTCGCCTCGCCCTTACCATAGGCGCCCCCTCCTGGGAATCTTCTGATTCGCTGGAGAAGCTCATGGAATCTCTCGGTCCACTGTCATATTCCCCTACGCTCCCCTCTGATTCCTCTCCTCCGCTCTCTATTTGCTCTCTCCCCTGCTCTTCTGCTCCTGAGCCTCTGACAACTGTGATTAAAGGAGGGTTGGAAAACTCCCAAAGCAAATGTGACCAGCCAAGAATGATGCAACAAGAACGTTGCTTGTGGTGAACTTGTGTTTGGATAAGAAATCAGGCTGTTCTTCAGAATGTCTAGTTCAGGTCTGGGGAAACATGAGGCCCTGATATTGCTGGACTCCTATTCTCATCAGCTCCAGCCAGCATGGCCAATTGAGATGTGATGGGAGCTGTAGGCAACAACATCTGAGGGGACCATGTTGACCACTCCTGGTGTAAGGAAACATCTCCTTCATTTTGCCACAGGAAACATGGCAGAACTAAAGAACAGCTTCAGGGAGTGAAGACGAACTCAAAGCGTTCAAGTGCAGAAGAGTTATGCAGAAACCAACAGTCCAATATTGCAACATTCAAGCTCATAAAAAAATCACCACCACAATTATTATCGGTGTGGGGCAATGAAGAGGTGGACCTTTTCTATGGTGGCACCAGTGTTATAATAATAATAATTAATAATTTATTATTTATACCCCGCCCATCTGGCTGGGCCTCCCCAGCCACTCTGGGCGGCTTCCATTATAGAATGCACCCTATTGAATTATATTCTGCTTGGTATTCCACCGACTTTTGAAGTTGCACTTGTTTACATATGTATTCCCTTGATCTTTTGAGCTGTGTGTCCTGTTTTAATTACTATTGTTTTAATTGAATTGTTTTATTGCATACATTAATTGTGTATTTAAATTATGGTTTATATTTTAATAGAATTTGATTTTGTAAACTGCTTAGAAGCCTATTTTGGCATTAAATGGCATTATTAATTTTATTATTATCCCTCACTTTTACCTTCTCTCAGTTTTCCAAGTTATTCAGTTCTCCACATTTCTGCAGTAATTTGCATTTCTTTAAAAAATCTCATGAAAATTATTCAGCATTTCTGTGAGCTTCTTCTAGTAAAGGCATGTTTGTATTTTGTACACATTTCACAAGCAATAGAGTGCATTTCTGTAAATGCTGGTAGGTCAGAGAACTCCATCACGAAATTCAGATAAGTGCAAATTTCAAAGGACAGTTGTGCTTCCATTCTCACATTTTTTCAGAAAGTGCAAAAGTGTCTTTAAATGCAAACCGAATCGACTTTCTCCTCTAGTCCATAGTCTCTAGGCTGCATTATTTAAAGGAAGAAAGGCCATTCCCAAACATTGTATCGTCCGCGGGATTTGATGCAGTGGTTCAGTTCATCAAAACAGTCGTAAATTAGTCCTAGCTAAGTTTGGACATGTTGTATGTTTATTAGTGAGGAAATTGCAAGCACAAATCAAGTTGTACTCATGTAAGATTCAGTCATGCAAGGTATTGCACGCTCTAGCCTCATCTAGCAGAGCACTCAAGCATGTCAGCTTTTAAGGCACAGCTCTCCAGTTTTTAGCAGAAGCACATGCCTTAGGCTTGTGTATCATCCACACACATATGGCTTATGTTGGAAGAAGCTATAGGGATGAGGTTCATCAGTAATAAGCATATCCTGGACCCAGGCATCAGAGCATTATAGGTTTGAGCCCAGAGCTGTACATCAACATGCAAGTCAAAACACCTGAAAACTCAGAACAGTAGATACGCCAAAGAGTACTTTGTTTTGCTACAGGAACAAAGGAAACTGCCTTCTATCCTGTCAGACTATTTGCCCATTTAGCTATAGGAACATAGTTACCATCTCCATGCCATGCATAATTTTATACACTTCTATCATGTCACCTTTTAATGTACCTTTTCTGCAAACTAAAAAGCTCCAAATGCTGCAGCCTTTCCTCATCAGAAAGCTGCTTAATCATGCTCGTTAATTCTAATGTGTCTACTCTGAGTAATCTGCATACCAACCAGAGGCTTAAGCCACAATTTCAGAGTTCAAACATCTAGCAATACAGAGAAGCAATGTGTTAAGGCAGGCATAGACAAACTTGGCCCTCCAGATGTTTTGGGACTACAACTCCCATCATCCCTAGCTAACAGGACCAGTGGTCAGGGTTGATGGAAGTTGTAGTCCTAAAACATCCGGAGGGCCGAGTTTGCCTATGCCTGTGTTAAGGCATGTAAGAGGCTGAAGTACCAATGCACAACACTTCTTTTCCATCCAACAAACCATGGTTTGTCAGACTGATATTGATATGTCTGAATCCAGCCAATGACTTGCCATTAGCCCACTGTGCAATGCATTTCTTCTTACAACACTAGGTAGCTCGGCCGTGCAATTTGTATTCATAGTCACTGCACTAGCAAAGGCAGCTTCGTGTCCAACTCCCTAGAGGAAGAGACCTTCAGGCACTGGCAGCTCAAATCAGTCTCCAGTTACACGAGGACACGGGCCGTAGCTTTCTGTCACATTGCCACATGCTCAGGAACAAGAGATGCTCTGTCTTTATTCCTTGTTGACACAGAAGTGGTTTGTAACTGCATTCCTGCCGGAGGAGCACAGATTGCCAGCAAGTAGCTTTTCCAGACAAGTAACTTCTCTGAAAATGACCGTATGAAGTTATAGCTAATTCATTTTCCCCACTCCAATCTGATGACTATAACTCATTATAGCATTTTATTGATCAGCTCAGCTGTGTACGTCCTTATAGGGAGCAAGCTCAATAACACTCAATATTACATTTTTATTATACCCAAGCTGCTTGGCTCGCCTGCACATTTTTTCTTCTTTGGTTTCTCTGAGATTCTGCCAGTGCAGAAAACAAAACAAAAGCAAATGCCCCCATTCTCAAATTGAAACACACAACACATCACTGTACCAAAGACAATCTTTTGCAGTCTAGTGTTCACTCAATCAGCTGCCTGAAGTCTAAGAACACAAGACGAGGAGGAGAGCCCTGCTGGACCAGGTCAAAGACCCATCAAGTTCAGCATCCTGTTCACAAAGTGGTCCACGAAATGCCCATGGGAAGCTTGCAAGCATAACCTGAGCACTACTGCCTCTTAAAACTTGTGATTCCCAGCAATTGGCATTTAGAGTTATACTGCTTCCATAGTTTATCTGCTGTGTGAAGAAGTACTTTCTTTTCCCTGTCCAGTATTTTTCAACAATCAGCTACATTGAAGCAGCCAGAAATGCAAAGAAAAGCAAATTAAAGCTGGACTGAATTTGCTATGAAAATAATTTTGGTTGAAAATTTGAGAGTGCTTTTTCAGGACTTGACTGAACTGTTGAAGAATTTCAGTCTTCCTGATCAAAAAATAATTAGTGGAATGCCCCACTCCACCCCAGTTTCTGCATTTGAGAATCATATATAGTATAGAACTTTAAAGATGCCCTGTAATAAAATTGTTGTATCTACCTGCCTACAATTTAGCAGGCTCAGTTGAATGTGGAGGGACTGTTGTGCCTGCAAATTTCATTCACTTCTGTGAAAGCAAAAAAAAACACACAAAACCATAGCCATTTGTAGTTTCCCCATTATAGTGAATGGGGAGGCAAGAGTTTCATTTTTAACAAATGTAATTTGGTCCCAAATAACAAGTCAAATTGTAAAGAAATGTTGTGGCTCTGAAACAGATTGAGCTGCTTCCCAAAGCTACATTCACAGGTACAGTACAAGTAAACACTTGTGGCCTGGGCACACCATTGATATTTATTTACTTGTAAAGCAAATTAATAATGAATGCATGAATCCCCATTCCTTCCTGATGTCTTTTTATGACAAGTGAATGGAAATAAATACATGAATGGTAGAAGCAAAAGTCATTTCATTTTTGTTTTCCCATTGTTTCCTCATAGGAGAGATTTCCTGAAACTGCCAAACTGCAGTTTCAGTTTGAATGAAAACTGCATTAGGTTTATTAGGAATGAAGGCTGATACATTCCAAGAAAATTCTATAGGAGGGGGGATCTTTGAGTGTTCTGAATGTGGTGAGGCATGAACATTCTCCAATATGAAGCAATGGCTGAGGTCACAACTGGAGTATTAAGTCCACTTCTGGGCATTGTGTTAAATGAGCACTGACATACTAGATCAGGTCCATAGTGGGGCAACCGGAATGGTGAGGAGTCTGATACCAAGTCCTTTGAGGAATGGTTTGAAGAAATAGGTTTGTTTAGACAAGAAAAAAACAAGGACAATAGCAGAACATCTGATTTGTGTGCAGAAGGCCTCAGGTTCAATCCCCAGCATCTCCAAATATGTCTATGGAAGACTGCTGCTAGAAACCTTAGTAAGCTACTGCTACTGTAGACCACACCGGGCTTAATAAACCATGGGTCTCACTCAGCATAAGGCAGGTTTAACTGTTCAAACACTATCCTAGACAGCTAAGAAGGACCATAGCTCTGTAGTTAGAGCTTCTGTTTTGCATGCAGAAGCTCTCAGGTTCAATCTTCAACATGTCTAGGTAGGGCTGAGAGAGACTCCCTACCTGAAACCTTGGAGAGCTGCTTCCATTCAGTGCTAGAAGGACAAATGGTCTAACTCAGTATAAGGCAGCTTCCTTTATTCCTATATTATCCTCAAAATGCAAAGTCACTGCTCAGGTGGGTAGTTTTCCAAGCCTGCCAAGATGGGTTGCTCAGAAGAATGTGGTGGTGGCCTGTGGTTCAGCAGCACAGCATGTGTTTTGCATGCAGGAGGTTCCATGTAGGGTTGGGAGAGAGACTCCCTGTCTAAAACCCCAGAGCTGCTGCCAGTCAGTGTAGACCATATTGAGCTAGATGGCCCAATGATTTCACTTGGTATAAGACAGTTCCTCTGTTCTTAAGATTAAGCAGGGACATGGTAGCTGTTTATCTCACTAACTACATTTCAGAAGATGGGGCAGATTTGTTCCCTGTTTCTCCTCCTATCCAGGGAGTGGAAATAGTATAGAACTACAGCTAAGCAGTATTTCGAATTTTGAACTGTAAGAACTGTTTGACAGTAGCTTCAAATTATCAAGAGATGAGATGGGGTTGTCTTTCCTGGATGTATTTAAACAGAGGCTGACCAGCCATCTGACAGACATAATGCTGTTTCATGCTGCAATGTAGGTCCATTGTTGAACAGAGGGTTTCATTATATGACCTCCAATATCCCTTCCAACTCTCCAGTTATAAGGTTTTTGTCCTGAGTACACTCAGTCTGAGGAGGACAAATGGTTGGTAGTTTAATTCTTTATTGACAGAGCACACACTTACAGTAGGTCCTAAGGTGCACTGAACACACACAAACACACATTTCTGTTGACTAAGTAACTGGCTGACACACCCTACACCTCTCCAATCTCCAATCTCTTTCCCTTCTACCAGCCCTGGCTCCTTCCTTGCTGGTGGCACAAATCCCCATAAATTGTTAACCCTCTTCCTCTTGATCAGCCTTGGCCGTCCTGCCTCTATTATGCATTCCTTGTATCCCCAGCAGTCCCTGGAAGTTACATGAAACTTGGAGGATACCCTCACCTCCACCCCACCCCACCCCACCCCACCCCACCTCACCCTTTTCATTTGCTTATATAATATGAATTATTTGCATTTGGCAAGTCTGATTCCTTCAGGAACAGTGCAACACTCCTTTGCAAGCTACATGCCATCTGGATGCTAAATTCCAAAGTTGTAGAGATTGGCCAGGTCTCCATTGTAATCAGTGCCAAAGCAAAACAAATTAAACATTTATGAAACAGTAACAAAAGAAAACAATTTCCACAATATCAAGTGGAAAATGAAGCAAATGGGCCTGCTAGAAAGGAAAGCAAGTAACAAAGCTAACACTTCACAAGTGCATACCCCTGTCCCAATACCTGCATAACTTCAGATAAGTTCAGCAAACCTGTGGTATCATGCATCCTGGGACTGTCTCAGCCCCCACATGGGTTTTCTTTTCCCCCTGCATTAGATATTCAATACCACTTTGGTATCTGACCAAAGCACTTTTCTAAGGCTCCTTCCAGCCAGAAGACAAACCCTTGCTGCCATCAACTGATTCAGTGGAACTGTCTCCCACAGTACCCAATCTCCCCACACTCACAGGAGCCAAAGATTGCAAAATCAGATGATGCCTATTTTAAAAGCCAGCCAGTGAGCTTTCCTAGGGAGGTGGGGATTACTAAACTAAAGCTCAGTCAACACACAGAAGACTTCAGTTGGATTCAGGTGTTTACAGAGACAAGGTTTGGTATAGCTACCCTGGGATCTCCCCAAGGAGCTGCAGGGAATCTGGATTACCGCCACAGTCAATTGACTTGGCCTCTTGATGGCATCTGGCTAGGCTTCTTCTGAGCCTTGGCCTCTCAAAGACCAGGACACTGATAGTAACACACTTTCCCCTCTAACTGCTTTCATTTAAAGCAAAGCACTTCATCCTGGGTTCTCATACTGTCCATGTTCTCATGAAGACTTCACATCCTGCTTGCAGATTAATCTGAGGCATCTGGTTGGCCTCTATGAGAAACAGGATACCAGACAAGAGAGTCTCTTGACCTGACTGAGCAGGGCTCATGGTCTTTTTTTATGTACAAAGACAGTTTAAACCAGTGTTTCCCAAACCTTGGTCTCCAGCTGTTTTTGGACTACAATTTCCATCATCCCTGACCACTGGTCCTGCTAGCTAGGGATGATGAGAGTTGTAGTCCAAAAACAGTTGGAGACCCAAATTAGGTTAAACCCTAGTTTAAACCAATTGCCAAGTGGGACCCACATCAAGAGGAATGTTGGTGAGTACCAGTGGCTGGGGTAGAGCAAAAAGGGGAAAGACCTCTTGTCTTCAGCTCTTCTTGGAAAACAATACTTTATGATCTAGCAGGGGGCTTCATATGTTCTTAAAGTCCACCAGCTCTCACAGCAATGTAACATGCATCAGGGTTAAAATCCTACTGAATACAGAAATAACCAAGTCTAAAACTCTTCCCTATTACATTCAGCTATTTAAGTATGGCAATGTTGCAATGTCACCCTAGCCCGCATCTGATTCAGTTGATCCAACAATAAGTATTGTGATTCAAGGGCTGAGTTTGCCACTTGAAATGTTAAGGGTATTCCAAGAAACCTTTTCCTGAATTTTACAAAAAGGGAGGGGGGTTGTGGTGGATGAATATAGAGCTGCTGATAAACATCTCATAAGTGCTTTGCCCTTCAAATGTAATGCAACTGTGAAAAAGGTCAAATGAGGCACCTTCCCATATTTACTGCCAGATGTGCATATATATATAAAACAATTCCTTCTTACAAATCTGTTAAGTGCTCTAGTGCACACAAGAACTCTGCCCCCACATCTTGAAAACACAAACCATTGCAACCACATATAGGAATTTTAGAGGTAAGTGTGCTAGTGTGGCTTTAGATATGGCAATTGGAACCCATCTCAATTAGTGGAAATTACTTTCTGTACCAAATTAGATGTTCCAATGAAAAAAATCTATCCATTCCACAAACAAACACCAGGCTTCTCTCTCCAAAATAAGGCAAGAGTCAATTTATCACATTCCATTTATTTATTATTCTGTAGACTCACTTTTGCCGATGTTTTACCTTCTCCTTTATTCCAGTTTGATGAAAGAATTTCTAAAATCAATTTTGGTACTGAAACACATGCAGTTAATTGCAGTTTCCCTTCACCTCACCATTTTTTTTATCTTCCACATTACCGATGCCCACATATAAAACACTGCAAAAAAACCATTTTGGTGAGCCCATACCTAGGACTAGATCAATATTCTTTTTGTATGGTGCTTTACTGATGTTCACATGAACTCCTATGACCAGTAAAACAAAATTCAAAAAGAATTTAACACAGCCAGCTAGACAACCACATGAATAGGGCTTTTTGTAGTTTTAATCATGATGCACAACTACAAGTGGATCATGGTAAGCCAGCACACAAAAGGAATTCAGCATGCATGTAGTTACATCAATATTGTTTGTTTTGTAGTGGTGGTATTTATTTATTTTATTTTATTTATTTACATGTTAACACAAGGAATTCCACTGTACTAATTAGACCACTATGGTTTTGGGTGGCTCTCCAGTAACTCACACTGGGATACTTCTTCGTCCTAGATTCCAGAAATTGAGCTTAGGATCTTATGCATGCAAGACATATACGCTACCACTGAACTAGAACCAGAAAAGCAGGGAAAGTGGGAGAAGTTATGAATAAATTGAAGGAAATAAAATCTGCAGCAAACTATTCTTGCACATGTTCTTCCCAGCATTTTGGTATAAGTATAAGATAGAGGATTCAAATGCACTGATTTCACTCTGAAAATAAGACTGGGTCATTCAGTACTTTAAAATTCAGAGATAAATTGGGTTGGAGGAAATTCAGAAGCACCACTAATCCAAATACACTAAAAAAAAGAAAGAAAGATCTACTCAATCACATTGGTGGTGGCCATGGAAAGGCAAATGGTTACAATCAGTTTAGGTTAAGGCCAGCAGATTTTATCACTCACCTTGCCCACGGGCCTTGGAAATGGAGATCTCTGATTTTCAGGAATTAAGATTGGAGTTGCCACAATGGACCTTCTTTGCCTTACAATTCCAAGGCTGCCTTCTGCCTTAAAGATTTCCTAAAGAAAGAAGGAAAGAATAATGAGATTAATTAGCCCAAGGCTTCTTAGGACAGCATAATTTATTATCCATCTTGCACATATTTTTTACTTCTGAATAAAAGCATCCATGAGCCAGAGTCCTACTAATAGACTTTCTCAACCTTCATTAGCTGTAGAAGTATTGTTAGTTCAAGACACAGGATCAGGCTTCTGATTAATGAAGATCATTATTAAGCTTCTTCAAGTGAAATCTTCAGGATCGGCCTATTTATGAGAATGTCAATAATGACAGATAATTCATGCTTCACCTTGCATCCCTATAACCACATTGTGTCAAGAAAGCAGTAGTGATTATATTAGCAGCTCTCCATTTCTGCTGAAGGAAGGTATGGGAAGAGAAATGCCAGCACAAGTGACTGAGACTGTCAGCCTGTTTGATCTGATTGCAGAAGTGTGTGGGTCACAATTTTGAAGTAAGAGTACAACTCTGCCTGCAGGAACACAGAATGTTGGTACTGGCTGCATCCTGGATAGGTGTTCATGTATCAGGATGTCTCAGAAGAGGAAGTCTAATGATGCCCCAAATTGTATGTTGGAACTTGCCATTACTTTCTGAAGCAAGGGTTGGATCCAATGCCAATTCTACTCAGAATAGATGTGCTTCTCCAGTCAAAAGAATGTGCACATAAATGCATATGTTATGAGAAAGTGTGCATATGAATGCATATGTTAGTGAGAATAACATACAAAAATGCATTATATTAGGTGAAACTGCTTGCAGAAATGTGTATATTAGTCAAATATGCATGCAGAAATGTATTTATTAGCAGAAGTTCGCACCAAAACACTGTCAAATTTCTATGAGATTTATTTTTAAATAATAATCACAAAGTGCTCCAGAAACATGAAGAACTAAATTTATGACTAGAAAAAGAGAAACAGAGAGAACCAACATTGAACATATGCATATATGTTCCCCAGCATATCTATTTTAGCCTAGATCCTGGTGCTGGGCTTTAGCCCCAAAACCCAACCTTAGCTACACCACTGGTCAGGAGAACTGCACAGGCACAATCTTCTCTTGCCATCATATATCACCTTCCATTATTTATGAAAGATTCATGCTAACACTGAATTTGCCTCCATCCTCAGACAGTTGCCTTGGTTCTTTGGCCTTTCATTGTATGGGATATTGAGGATCTTGAGCACTGCAATGCTTTGCCTTTTAATTTCACTCTCTCCAAGGAGGGGTGTGTGTGTGTGTGTGTGTGTGTGTGTGTGTGTGTGTGTGTAAGAGAGAGAGAGAGAGAGAGAGAGTCCACACACATGCAAAAACACACAATTGATGTGTCAAGGAAAACTGAAGTCTGTCGAAAAGGCAAAATGTGTCATGCAGCAGAAGTAAGCTTTCAAATCCACTTTGAAAGTGAAGACAGACAGAGGGGCCCACCTGCCATGTATCTGTGGCAGAGGTTAGAAGACTTACATGAATCAGACTTCTGTATTAAAAACAGTAGGAACAACAATAACATCCACCCTTGTGGATTCCTGGGAGTCAATCCAGGACCATTTACATGTATGCAATACTAATTACCTAAACAGGATTGCAGCACCAGCATAAATGATGACAAAAATTTACCCAAAATCCCCCTTTTAACAAAAGAAGTCCTTCTGGATACCAAGGACCTATGTCCCACACAAATCTTATCAAAAGTCAAGGGGCATAGCTCAGTGGAAGAGTACATACATTCAATTCCTAGCACTCCAAATTTGGCAGAGGAAAAGGTCTCAATTAAGAGAGCTGAAAAAGCCCCCTTTAATATCTTGGAGAGATGCAGATCTAGACTAGACAGATTAATGGTTCAATGTATCTTCATACATTTTGCACACACTATAAACACATATCCTTTGACTATCATGCTAATCACATAGCACTTTTCAAAAGAAACATTTTCGCTCCAACACCATAGTATCAAGGTGTTTGATTTCCTACTGAATATGAGCAATAACTTGTCTGTCATCATGGCTCATGCTCACAGTGACACAGAAATTGTTTTTGTGGACTACAACTAAACAGATTTAAGGTCCATCTAAAGTGGAATGCTGCTTGGGCATAATGTTTTTTCCCCTTGCTGTAGAATTCTCCATTCTGTTTTATTTTTTGCTGGGGAAAGTCCCTTTGGGATCCTAACACATTCAAAATTTGAATGAATGACCTGGCCACTTCCTGGTAGCAGACACCATTAGTCTTAGCAAGGAAAACTTCATTAGAAGCCGTCATGGGTATGAGTCAGACAGCTGGGCCATTGCCTATTTGTCACAATAAGAGTTGGAATCATCATTGGCGTGGCAATCGGTAACCTATTATGGCTGACCAAGAAGCTGTGTTCCATGTTGATTAGCTATATATTAGGTTTGATTGTGTAGATCTGGGGCAGGAACATGGCTCCTTCCCCATAAGTTTATGAAATGGCTGCAAGCAAAAAAACCATGAAATTGCAAAGTGGAAACTAACATTCATGATGTTAGTTGAAGAGTCTACAACAGGGCTAGGGAGCTTAATTAATCATTCAAGACCTCCTCATTTGACCCACAATACCATTTCAACCAAACCATGCCCACCTGCTCTACAGCTAACATCATGTGTGGGATGTCAGGGGCTGGCAGAGCTAGGAGCAGGATGAGCCTGGGGGAGCACAGAATGGGGAGAAGACGATCCCAGGGAAGGGCCCAGCAGGTTGTGGTGCCCACTGGCAGGAGAGGGAGAATGGGAGACTAGTGATACAGAGGGAGAGAGGCAAGAAACCCTAGAGGACCATTGCCAGTCAGCATAGATAATATTTGCCATTTCCCCTGCTTCTGGAAGGAAGACTATGATTTGGATAAATTACTTCTGGAGGACTCTTCAGCACCTGCTTCTTCTCTGTACCAACCTGAAAGCTAGATAGACCAGTCAGTCTCTCCCTCTCTCTCTCTCTCTCCCTCCCTCCCTCTCTCTCTCTCTCTCTCTCTCTCTCTCTCTCTCTCTCTCTCTCACACACACACACACACACACACACACACACACATTCTATCACTGCAGTTCCAGAGGAGGATTTTGTATTGGATGACTGGGAAATCATTTTGTCTGTGTCGCAATACCTTCCCTGCCTGCCAGGAGTTCACACGGATCCTGTCGGACATAATTAATATCTGTCAAGTGTGCCAAGTACAAATTATCCCAAGCACCACTTGATTGTTATCATAGACTCTATATTGGCAGTTAATACTTTCAAAAATGTTTGCCAAATCATTAAAAATCTTTGTTCTTATTAACAGCCCTCTCAAAGACTCTGCAGTGCTTCGGGCTTCATAACTGAGCAAAAAGAACAGCTGTTCAAATAAATCTCAGATCAATGAATAAAAGTTTTTTTTAAAAAAAATAAAAATAAATTCAGACCTATCTACAGAAATCTTACCCAGGTACAATCACCTCACACTCCCAGCCCTCCCCATACCCCTCCAAGATAAGAAAATAAACTTGATAATTAATTAGATTTGAAAGATTCTGCCCTTTTAGAACTAGTTGAAGAACTCTGGACCATCCTCTAAAACAGGTTTGGGGAAGCTTCAGCCCTCCATATGTTACTGAATTACAACTCCCAACAGATATAGGAGAAGGCTAGCCATAAAGCAGGGGTGGTTAACCTATCATCCTCCATATGTTAGAATCCAGTTCCCAAGGGCCATGGTGTCTGGATCCGATGAGTGTATTCCAGAGCACTACCATTAGCCACCCATGTCATAAAAGATGGAAAGACGGCATCCAAACAATCTGTTACTTTGATGCTCCAGATACTACAATAAGCAATCTGAAGTTGAGTCCCAACAGAGATACACAGAAGTCTTGGGGACACACACAAACACACACACGTGCAGATCAGACACACGTTAGTAAGATGGTCCGTCTCCATTCACAGGATGCTTAAGAGAGTGAAGTCTCTAATGATTCTTTCTATGGCACAACAATCTTCCACCCTTTTCTGAATGTTCTAAGGTTTTTGCATCTAATGGTTCTGGTGGTCCAATGGTCACAGAGCAGTAAAATCCAGCTTATTTTTAGGATTCTGTCATGGAATCTCACCAACCAAAATGTCAACTGGAATCACTCCAGGTGTTTGCATACTTTGTTATAAAACGTAGGTCAGGATCTCAGATCTTTCTACCCTTAATCAATGTTTTGTGGGGGCATTCCCTAGTCTAGTTAAAAATGATTCATATCTGTAAGGCAAGCTGAATGAGACTTGAGCATTACACAGCACAGTAAATGATTTACATCTTGTCAGTCTCATGCCATTAGTCATAATGCCATGGCCGCATACATCTCAATAGAATGCAGTTTCAGCTCAAATTCATTAGTTTCCAAGCAGCTTCATTGTCTGAAGCTCTGGAGAAAGAAATGTGATCAGTCAATCAGTTTCACGCCTCCTTTTGCTCTCATATTCTTTCCTTAAACTGTAGATATAGGTTATTTCCCTGAAAAAACATACCGCAGCAATTAATTTCCTCACTGGGAATGTTAGCACTGGCTTTCAGATAAATTCTCTTTGCTTCTTGATTCCATATGTCCCAGTGAAGTATCTCCCAGAGCCAGAAGTTTAGAGATTATTTAGAAACATTTCTTGGAAATTCTAATAGATTAGACAGTAAGGAGATGGTCACAGGGTATGGTTTGAAAGTGCATGAGGCTGCTCCTTTGATGACACTAAGCAGGTCTGGGTTTGTGTTTGGTCTGGGACAGTGCTTGAATGGGTGGCCACCTTGGAAGCACATGTATGATGCCTTTGGCTCCATGATTGCTGAAAGGTGGGTTATATAAAATAAATAAATGAAATGAAATGCAGGGTAGTGGTGAGGAGCTCGGGCCAGCAGGACAAATGTCCCTTGGGACTCTTCTCAGGCCACCCCCCACCTCCTGCGCAGTGTTTTAAAAAATGCAACCTGTTACTGCATTACTAGGGACGTGGGTGGTGCTGTGGGTTAAACCACAGAGCCTAGGACTTGCCGATCAGAAGGTCGGCGGTTCGAATCCCCGCGACGGGGTGAGCTCCCGTTGCTTGGTCCCTGCTCCTGCCAACCTAGCAGTTCGAAAGCAGGTCAAAGTGTAAGTAGATAAATAGGCATCACTCCGGCAGGAAGGTAAACAGTGTTTCCATGCGCTGCTCTGGTTTGCCAGGAGCGGCTTAGTCATGCTGGCCACATGACCCGGAAGCTGTACGCCAGCTCCCTCGGCCAATAAAGTGAGATGAGTGCTGCAACCCCAGAGTCAGCCATGACTGGACCTAATGGTCAGGGTTCCCTTTACCTTTACCTTACTGCATTACTATGTAGACAATGAAGTCCTCTAGACCCCATTCACTATAATGGGGGAATCTAATAATTGTTATTGACACCCCTCCTTTAGGCCAACTTTGGGAGACTGTTAACTGACTTCATGGTAAGCTTTATGCTAATGAATTTCCTTTGAATATATATTTAACTGAACTCTTCTTCTTCTTCTTCTTACAATTAATTTCCCACCCTCCACCTTAAAGTCCCAGGTTGGGGTAGAATACCGGTAATTAAAACACAACATTCATATTCAAATGCAATATTACACAATATTTAAAAACTTTAAAACAAAACTACAAAGTAAGGTGTGTCCTATTGTACATGTGTGTTTTTTTGCAAACCACTTTGAGCACACCTGTATATTTGGAGAATGTCATATATAAATAAACTGACTGTGCCTTCCACCCACAATATATATATATATATATATATATATGTTATATATATATAATATATATATATATAAATATATATATATATGTTAAAAAAGTAAATATAAATGTGTGTGCATTGTCCAATATGGATCTCATTCCATTATGAGAATGAAGCACAAAAGCAATTTCTCGTTTCCCTTAAGCAATAGTGCAGCATGTAAAAATTACTTTTAGATATTTTATTGGCTCTGCCATACAGGGCCCTGGTAGTCTAGGTCTGTGCTGAAATAAAAATGATCCATCTGGGTCTATTGATGCACTGCTGGCATCTGTGCACAGGGAAGCCACTTTAAACAAATATAATGAGAAGAGAAGTTCATGCACGCAGCGGGTGCACTTTGCAAATTCCTTCTGGTGTTCGATGGATAGCTTGCGACCAGAAATATCCCCGTCTCTAAACAAAGGAACACAGCAAGATATAACAAGTGGCATCAACTTGCAGGTTAGACGGGTGAGGTGAAGTGAACGATTGTATCCCTGAAGTCACAGTGGTGCACCCAGCTCCCTGCCTTTGGTGAAAAATCAGTTTTAGTACCCTAAAACTCAACCAGTAATAGCAGTGATTTATGCCCCCTGCCCTTCATTTTCTCTCTCACTTATTTGGCAGAGTCTGTTTTTGCACAGTATTATGCCCAGGAATTGACAAAAAGGGATGAGACACACAGCTTCTTTGTACAGATGGTGGAAAGGGCAGGGAAGATGGGGCTGGTGCTTTGTCACAACTCTTGTGGCAGAGCACATCCGTTGGCCTCATCAGAGCTCAGGTTCAGTATCCATCCCCCTCAATTAAAAAGATTCCATGTAGTACAGCTGAGAAAGACCTACGTCTGCTTGAGAGACTTTGCTGGTCCAAGCAGACGAATCTGGACTAGATGGACCAATGGGCTGATTTGGCATGAAACAACCTCATAGAGCCTGTGTCTCATATTTGGGGGAAATATTTCAAACCACTGAGATGGCTATTTCCGAGCCAGCAAATGCAAAATCTGGCAACACTGCTAAATAAAAACTCATTCTGATATATGGATACTTGGCAATTAAGTATTGCTGTATTCAATCGTGTTTGCTCCCTTGCAAGTGTGTTTCAGATTGTGGAATAAATCATTTATTCAAAGAAGGGTCTTCTGAACCAATCATGTGTGTGTGTGTGTGTGTGTGTGTGTGTGTGTGTGTGCGTGTGCATGTGTTCAAGTAGGATACCATCGCTATTGGTGCTCGTTGCACCCTGAAGTTCGTTTCATCCCAGCCACAAACTTAATGCTGTTTCTTTTAAGCATGCTCACTGCAATGCATACAAATGTCAAATTTTCTGTGAAAGGCTCATTTTGTCAGAGTTCATAGGCATTCTCTGAAAAGGGCCCTGAGTGGAAGAGCTCTTGTTCGAACTCCTCCATGCTGCAGTCTGAATGTTGAGTCGTAAAGGAGGTCTAGTAATCGAGAGAGGATCCTGACCTTCTCTACTTTAGCCACTAGCATCTGCCAAAAACAGCCTTTGAGAAGAGGGTCGTAAGGAATGAATGCTCATCGCGGTGCTCCTGTATTCCCACTCTAAGCCAAGCCTGCCAGGGCTGACAGTTGAAGTGGTGGTCCGTGATGAAGACAAAATGCTCACATAGAAGGAGGCCAAGGCCAAACTGCTCGTTTTGAAACAAGCTAAACTCTGAAACAGAATCCAAAGAGCTAGGAAATGTAAGTGCATCAATCCATTTTACACTTCACACATTTACTCCTCTATCCAAATTAATTAACGGGCATTAACTGCTTGGTGCTAAGAGCTTAGCAATTCTGCTCGGGGATACAAATAAGGGCAAATGTTGGCAAAGAGATTGGGTGCAACTTTGCATCACGCAGTCTGGATAACATGTTGGCCAGATGCAAAGGCTTGGCCAGAGAGATGGATGCTTCACTGCAGACGTACTCCAACAGGGATGTGCAAAGAAGACTCTTGCTTTTATTTTCCTTGAAGGCTTTGTTCACACAGTTTATTCCATTTCCCTGATGTTCGGCTAACTGTTAATTTCTGCATTACATTTGAACTTCCACATGATGTGGATGCCACTTCCAGTAAGCTAATGGAAGGTAGTGCATGTTTACTATTCATTTCCACATGATTTGATTCCAGAAAACAATCAATTTCCAGCTCCCTTAACCCAGAAAATGTGGGAGCAAAGTGAAGAAATTTGGGGCTGAAATATGCATTTGCTGTTTTCACGGGAGCATTATGCGGGAACAGGAGCACACATGTGCAGAAAGGGTGGAGGAGGGATGACATTGTCCAATGACATTCATTGTTGTCTCACAGCATGTCCACTAGTGTGAATTAAATTTAGTGTGACATGCCAGTCTATCTGTCAAAAAGCCACAGTTCTATGACGCAACAGGAACTGCAATGTGAAAGGAACCTTAGAAAATGGCACAGAACCACTAGCATTATAATCAGGAAAAGTAATGCAATATCTCCCATATTAGAATGCACCCAAATAATCATTTGGCTTTCTTTAATATTTTCTTAGAACATATGCATGAGAAGAATCTTCCATATGTACTGCAAACTACTCTTTGGGCAATTTTGCAGATCTACAACAAAACTACTCTTTAAAAAAAGAAAGAAAGAAAATAAAATATTGTTTTTTTTATCTGATTGAGATAGGCTGTATTGGACAAACAGGCCAAACCCTATGCCAAAGGATAAACGGACATAAATCTGACATCAGGAATCACAAGACAGAGAAGCCTGTAGGAGAACACCTCAATCTCCCAGGAAATTCAATTTTGTTGTTTAGTCGTGTCCGACTCTTCGTGACCCCATGGACCACAGCACGCCAGGCACTCCTGTCTTCCACTGCCTCCCGCAGTTTGGTCAGATTCATGTTTGTAGCTTCGAGAACGCTGTCCAACCATCTCGTCCCCTTCTTCTTGTGCCCTCAATCTTTCCCAACATCAGGGTCTTTCCCAGGGACTTTTCTCTTCTCATGAGGTGGCCAAAGTATTGGAGCCTTAGCTTCATGATCTTCAATACAGGATCTCAAAGCAGCTGTCTTATTACCAAAGAATTTCAGAAATAGACTTGAAAGAGAAGTTGCTGAATTACAACTTATTACTAAACTGAAAACTATGGAGACTTCCGGGTTAGCACCATCGGCTAATGGCGGATTCCCTCCGAGCTCCGGAGGGAATCGGCTCCGCAGGAACCGGGTCTTGCCGCTGCGGCAACGCGGGGACCCTCAGAAATCACAGGCACTGAAGCCTGTGAACTTGGTGACTCGGCGGGCACCATTTGCGCCCCCCGACCCGCGAAGGAGCCTTTTTAAAGGCTTCGGAACGGGGGACGGGGTGAGCGGCGCGGTGCTGAGAGTCGACTGCTTCTCCTGTGGAGTGAAGCCGCATGCCATGGTCGGAGAGTGCTGACTTCTTCTTGTGAACAATTGGACTCTAAAAGCAACAACCCGTGAGTAATACGGAAATTGGATTTGTAAAGAAAAAAATTTTTTTTAATTAGGCACGATCGGGGAAGGTGCAAACAGGAAGTCCGTCTCCCCGTCTTATAAATAATCTAAAGCAAGGACTAGCTAACTAAGGTCGAGAGAATTTCTTCTTCTTTATTGGGTAAAAGACATTAATTTCACGATTTGGCAGTATAAGTAATTTCACTGGAGGATAAGAGCAAATTTTGAGAGCTGAAGTGCCACCCCCCCCCCCCCAGACCCGGGAGTGATCCGCGAGAGAGCCTGTTGAGGAGATATAGAAGAGTTTGACAGCTGTCAAATTAGCTGTCAAGAAGGAAAAAGAGAACTTTGTTTCTGCTGTCTCTGCTGGATATATTTGCTACAATTTGGTTATATTTTGTTGAAAACAAGGAAGAACTGATACAAACTAACTTGATTTTTGGATTTGTACTGGAAGGAAGATAAAGTAACCAAAATCCCTCTAGAGGGGATTTTGGGACATTACAAGAATGGCTGAAGGAGGAAAAATTCAAGCTAAATTGGACAGAGTGTTTCTTCTCTTGGGAAAGTTACAAGGCCAAATTGATGTTTTGGCTACAAATGTTGCAACTCTGGACTTAACAGTAAACAAATTCATTGAATTTGATAAGGATTTGACTCATGAAGTCCATGCAGCTGGACAAGAAGAGAAACTTGAAAGATTTGAGAGTGTGGAGAAAGAGATATATGTTGTTTCTGAGGAAAAGGAAGGAGGAGATGTAATGTTGCAGATGACAAAGGAGAGCCAGAGGCCTGACATGATGTCTACAAAGGAAAATAAGTACTGGATGATGAAAATCTGTTTTGAATTGAAGATTGAAGAATGGAGAGATCTCCTTATGTGGAGATCTGAAGACCTATGGATTACAAATTTGATTAAGGTGAAAGTTGGAGCTTTTGGGACATTTGGACTTAAAAGTGGAGCCCAAATCTTGTTTCTTACTCCTTTTAAGTATGGAGGTCTGGCTGGAAGAAATATGGACCCTATTGGGACAGAGCTTCTCCGAGATCTGGTGTTTAATATTAAGGACTACCAAAAAAACCGGCAGAGAGGAATTGAGAGAGAATTAAGAGCCTCGGACGTAAGGTCTCCAGGCTGATAGTAGACTAAGACTGATGGACATTTGTTGGGGATTTAAACCGGGAAAGGGGTGGGGTGGGGTTTGGGAATCCAAAGGGTGCATAATTATAATCTGTTTTTTCTATTTTGTTTTGTTATTAGTATGAAAATTGGGGAATTCGTGGAAGGGAATTTGGGTCGACTTTAGAAAAAAGTTTTAAGAATGAGCACTGATGTTTAAATATTGATGTTTATAAGTTAAAATTGGTTTTTCTAAAATGAATTAAATATAAAAAGGTCAAAAATTGGGGACAAGAACTTGTTGAATTAACAATTTGAATTGGAATATAAGAAGGGGAGGTGTGGGGAAGTCAGGGAAATATGTTATTGAAAATAAGGATTGTAAACTTTATGTGTTTTTAACTTTTTTGTTTTTTCTCTTTTTGATTTTTTAATGTATAAAGGTGGAAAAACTCAATAAATATCTTTTTTTAAAAAATAAACTGAAAACTATGGAGAGACCTAGTCTGAATAGAGATATTGCATTCTTGTCTCTTTACATATGCTAAAGCTATTTTTGGTCATCTGCATACTATCCCTTGCTTTTTCCTGTAGGACTAATTGCAGTCATTAACAGTCGTCAACAGGTTTACCATACCCATAGAGTCAATCACCCATCTCCTGCTACCCTTCTGAGAAAAACTGCACCCCACCCTCCCACTATATACTGAGAAAAACTGCACCCCACCCTCCCACTATATACAGTATAAGGGTCTGGTGACTTCTGTTTCAGTGTATCTGAAGAGGTGTGCATGCACACAAAAGCTTATACCCAGAACAAACTTAGTTGGTCTCTAATGTGCTACTGGACAATTTTTTATTTAATTCTTTTCTCAGAATTGGATGCAATTCTCAAGCATGTGAAAACTGTTAGGATTTTTATCCACCCATGCTGCTCCAGTATGTAGCACTATGTTGTTTATATCATGTGAGTGTCTGAGAGCGTGAGACAGGAAGTCTCAATACTGGTGGAACTTTAGTTTCACTTCTGTGTGTGATACTTTTCTGTACTGCTGCTGAGAGAGCACAGACATGCTGATGGATTCTTTGTATACAGACTGTAAAATGAAGTAGTTTAGAGCTACTGACTGTCTCTTTCTTCTGCAATGAGTTGCCAGAAGACAAATGTGCTCCTCTCAGGAGGGAGGGGTCGCTTATCACCAGTCTCTCTGGACTGAGGGAGATTTACAGCCAGAGAATGACTGGGAGAGCCGCCCTGGTGTCTTGGGAAGTTGATGGCCTTCCCGGGCATTTTTCCTAACAAAAACTTCACCCTCATCATTGGAGAATGGTCCAACTTAATAGAAGACATGAACCGTCTCTCATAAATAGCTAGTGCATGTGAAGCTGCCTTTCAGGGAAGTACGGTAATTACCTCCACCCACCCCTGCTCATGAGCAAACCCATGAATCTCAAGCTTCCTAGGACCAGACTCTGATATAATGTCATGATGCAACCATGTTGCCTTATGGAAGCCCATTTTGAGCTTGCATCTGCATGGCTTCAGACTCAAAGCAGGGCACTTGCTTAAGAGCCAGTATCGATTTGCTTCATCATCTTTCTCCTCCATACCCACCCACTGCTTTCATTTCTCCACACTGCTCAAAAGGAATCAGTGCTGACAAGTTAATGAACTCCAGCTACAAAACACAAAGATAAGCTCAGGGATGGGTTTAGCACCTGCCGTGTTCTAATCACTTGAGGCCTTGCTTAGGTGAATGGTTCTTGATCGCTACAAGAGGTGGTGAAGGGAGGGAAGGAACCTGGAAAGTCTCCTCTCCATATTACTGTCTGCAAACAGAATGCTTACCACCTCACCAATTGCTGTTTACGGAACCCTATAGACTCCTCCCCTTCATGGTTCCTAACATGGTTCCTAACAAAACTGATTCCTACCATGTGAGCTTAGAATCCAAAGCCATTCTTCTAAATATGAAGAAGCTGTGAGTAACTGACATTTTTTCTTCATCAATGGGATCTGCGTGTTTTATATTAGTGATGTGTGAACGAGACAGAATGAGACAGTATCTCCAGCTTCCAAGATTGTAACTATGCTAAACTAATTTGTAACCCATGATTTCTTGGATTTAAACATGGACTGCAATGCAGACAGAATTTCTCTAACTCATGGAGCTTCTTCCTTAAAAAAGAAAAAAAAGTTATTTTAGGGCAGTTTATGTAACTATGCCATTTTCTAAGTCCTTTTCAAAAAAGAAGAAGACTGGTCTTTTGCCATGAGCAATGCTAAGCCCCAGCCTGAGCATCAAATCCCATGTGCCTGCTATGCATTAACATTTCTTACAGTGCTAAAATGCCTAATGGTGTATCATTGAATATATTTCCTGACTCAGAATTCTCTCCTCTACCCTGACTGCATTTTTAAAATGTTCTCTCTCTCTCTGCTATGCACTTGCTCTGCCAAAGAAGGAACAAATGTGGGCAACCAAACTGCTCCATGGAGGATCCTCAGACACAACCTGCTTCTCAAATTGTTGAGAATGTGATATGCAGGCTAAATGTATTTATTTAGACCCAGCTTTTCAACCGAGACTGACTCCCTAAGTGTCTTAGAAATAAAATCCATACAAATGTACATTATGAATTTTAGGGAGTAGATTTTTAAGAAATAATAATAAAATGGCATTGATCAACTTCAGCAAAACCCGTAGAGTGCATACATCAGTCACACATAAGAAGGAAAACTGAGCAGGGGGCAGCAAGTAACTAAATCACTGAATGCATTGCTAAGGCTTCAACTGGCCATGACATAGCCTCTCCATAAATAAGCAGGAGTGGCTGGAAGTCTGACATTGACTTCACTTCTATTTACATGGCTGATGTATGGGAGCCATACCTTGTCAAAATGATCATGTTTAGTTTGATCTCTAACAACCTTTCTGTGTTGCATTAGATGCTGAGAAAGAGCCAGATCCCAAACTTTCCCTTGCCCTCCCATCAGAGACGAACCTTTGAGGTATTTCCAATGGGAGGAGATCTCTAAACAGATAGCAGTAAACAGCATGGCTGTTGGGTCCTTATGAACTGGGAGGTGGAGAGAAATGTATATTATGATTAGGAATATGTTGGTGTTTATGTACACAAACACAAGGTGATGTTGCTGTTTCTTCTGACCATGGGCAGTTGGTGACTAAGAGTGTGTTCACATTACTACCTTAGGCACAGTGGAGCTCTTGTCCATCCCCATGGTGTGTTTCACAGCTCCCTCCCCCCCAGATGTTCCTATCATCAGGGCTTAATTAGTGTCAGATCTGTTTCTGTTGTGAACACACCAGGCACTGATGGGATGGGGATATCGTTAACCTTATGCAAAAGTGTTTACACCTTGGCTAGAAACAAATTAGGAATGGCTTATCATAAACTCCAAGTGGCGTGAAACTGTTGTGAGAAAGGACACATCACAAACAGTGCTACCTTATCACAAAATATAGGATACATATCCATTTAGGATAATGGTGTGTGAAAATGGATTAAAAGCCCAGCCCTGGAAATTCAGGGAGGGCACAGTAAATGGGAATCTGAATACAGTTTAAGATTGTAGGTTCTTCCATTCAGAGTAAGCCCAAGGAGCTGCAGATGGGCTCAGAGACTGGCTGCTTTTAAGGATTTGTGAAGGTAAGCAAGATAATAGATTTGGCCTAGTTTGTTCTGAAAGCACAGGCTACAGTCTGGCTGCAAATCTAAGCTCTGCCTGGATGGAGGTTGCCTGGGTGGGGCATGTGACTTCTTCTGAAACCTTTGAAGTACAAGCTACTACGTACCACTATAATGTACCACATAACCGTGCATTGGTAGCAAATAAACTAGGTTCTCCCAGCATAGCACCATGAGCAGTGCTCCACTGAGAAATGTATTAAGACAGCCCCAACTGATATATACATTTCAGAAACGTAAGAGGAACAATAATGATGTTCATGTGACACTTTCCATACTGAGCATGCCTATCATTATCCAGCTATTTATTGGCCAAGCTAAACCAATGGACCACTGTGTGTACAAAGACCTGCAGCAGATGGGCACATTCATTCCAGTCACAGAGGTTTAGCATTGTAGTCAGCATAGCTTCCATGCCAGAACCATGGAAAGGGGAATCTATGGAAGCTCCTGGTGACAGCAACTGTATCTACCCCTGTCTTCTCTGGCTGGCTAGGCCTAGGAAGAGGTCGGAGATACTCTGTTCTTCTAATGCCAGTGTAAGACAAGTTTAGCACCATAATACATAGATTTTTTACACCCAGGATAGACAAGGTGGAACTCTCCAGATGACTACAGCTCACAACATCCCCCAAAACTGACCAAGCCAGATGAGACCTGTAATCCAACATCGGGAGGGCACCACCATGATGACCCCTGATTTACACAGATAGGTGTGAACAGCATGCATGTACATGAGAGGAATCTGCACATTTTGCTTGCTGAAGAGAGAGCTACCTGGGCAATGATAGGCTCAGGGGACAAAGTTAGTTTAGACGGAGCCAAAAGTGTACAAACATTTGAGTAACTATGAGTTAAAATGTATCGTGCAACTGATACTGGTCCCTCTGTTGGAACTGTGGTCTAGAAAACATGCACAATTTGTAAAGTTGCTTTCCACTTTGAACCTTTCCAAATATAATCACAAGTAAACTGAGCATATAAACAATTGATTTGTAGATGGAGAGAGAGATCTTGGGCTGCATAACTCTATGTTTCTCAGCCTGAGTGCTTGCCACATAGCTATTTGCAAAATATTTCCAACAAATGAGCCAGAGGTTATTCGGGCATCCAGATTGCTGGACTGCACAGCTGGCTTGGGGAATGTTTTGCCATGCCCTTTAAAGGAAAGGGAACATCACTCTCCATATTTTCCATCTCTACACCTCTTGCCAAGAGAACAGGGTGGAGTACACATTGGTTCACAGCCCAAAATTCTGTCCACCAGTCTTCATCAGGGAGCTGCTGTGGGAAAGAGGAAAAGCTGGACCATCCCATGCAACTCGCCCATTGGAGTGGCATAAGCAAAACATGAAATGGTTTGCTTTTATGAGTCTGCAATACTTCATTATTGCAGTGGAAAAGCCAAGATAACAAGAGTTGTTGGTTTGTATTTCATCTGCTTAAAAGGCAGACACTGGATGGTTTGGAACCAGACAACTGTTCAGGGTGTTCCAAGAAAGGAAAGCATGCATCAAAGACCCCCTCACAATTAAAAATGGTTGATGTTGGCAGCAGAAACATTCATAATTGAATAGGGCAGAATGCAAATTAGGCAACCCAGTGAGCAGATCAGATAGGAAGACTGGCTAGATGGATGGACAGACTTGTTTTTCTGACTTTTATTATGTTTTCAAACTAGGAGGATACATTAGGTGTGATCAGTAGTGGCCAAATTTTATCAGTGACAGTGAGAACAAGGGGATAATTAACCATGCAAAGCTGCAGGGGGCAACTTAGACCATTTGCTATCTTGTGTATATGCATACTATATACACATTTTCTTTTGTATTTTCCTCTGTACTTAAGATTATGTTGCTTTATATGATTTTCTTTTTGCTCTTCTTTCAGGTCTGTTGATCATAATAACTGATTGTTAGCTGTTTTGGACTGTAACTCTCATCAGTCCCAACCAGCACGGAAGATGGGAGTTGAGTCTTTGAATTAGATCCTTCCTTCCTCCCTCCCTCCCTCCCTCCCTCCCTTCCTTCCTTCCTTCCTTCCTTCCTTCTTTTTTAACAATGGTGCTCTCTCCGCCATATAGGGCGAGTGTACGCTAGAAAATCATATGTATCACTTGATTCACTTGGCATTGCCTGGAACCATTTGCCCATAAAAATATTTGTTGCAGTGACTGCTCTCAACTCATAGCAGCCACCTTCTTCATATTGATCCTGAGATTGTAAACCTCAGACCTAGAGAGTAAATGTGGCCTCCGGAGTCCAGACTCTCCCCATGCCACACTTCCTCCTTCTCAGGTCACACCTTTCACTGGCCCTGTTCCAGTTTCTCTGCCTGGCTGGAAAACAGTAATGATTCCTGTCTCTAGCTTGCCCAGATGGAAACATGTGCATGTAGGAAGCTCTGCCTTGTGCATGGCTCAACTGCAGGCTGCTACTCAGAGACGAAAGTCATGTCTGTTGATGTAGCCACAACTGGCATTTATTCCCCCCACCCAGGTGCTCATTCATCAATTACAAGCTCGTCAGTCATTGGTGGTTTGTTGGCCAATGAGAAACTATTCTCACTATCATGTGCTCCATCTCTAGTACCTTTTAACTTCTCCAAGTAGGAAATGATTGGAGAAGTCAAGAAGGGAGTATGCAAGCAATAGATGGTGGGACAGCACCTTTTTTCTTGTTGTTGTACCTTTTCTATGTCCTTCTCCACGTCTACATCTGCTTTACATTGCAGAATGGCGCGAGCATTGGATGGAATTTCCCAAACACCTGAAAGGGAAATTGGCCTCACTCCTCCCAATCCCTATTTCAAAGCAGCAACTGGTAAAACTCAGTTGCCACTCAGAGAAGTAAATAGCCCAGGATGGATATCTACAAGGGGAAGCCCCATATATCAGTGGTAGAGCATCTGCCTTGCAGCCCAGATTCAATCTCCAGTACCTTCAAGTAGGGTTGGGAGACAAACTTATCTGAAATCCTGGAGAGTTGCTGCCACTCAGTGTAGGTAATACTACGCTAGATGAAGCATTGGTCTGACTCAGCATAAGGCAGCTTCCTTTGTTCCAACAACAGCTGATCATCCAGCTTTCTCCCTCTTTATTTAAATGAGGTTATTTAGAATTTTGATTCTGTTTTGCTATTGCTGCAAATTGTTTTAAGACAAAATCATAGGTAGCAGTAGCACCCCTCCCAGGATGGACTCAGTTCTTTTGGTGCACATGCTGTAGAGTGTGTTTCACCCACAAGAAGATGAGTTATGTTGTTGTGGCTCAACAAAGGCAGACGTTTCCCCTGTAGCCTAGTATCCAAGCTGTTGTGTTTGCAATTCAGGGAAACACAGCTGTGATAACTAATCAAGAGTTATCCCTTTGTGCTTATTATGGCCTCTTAATTAGAAAGAGGTTTAAACCAGGAGTGTGCATGGTGGCAGAGAGAAGGAGAAGTAGTCCTGTCACTCGTGGGCAGATAATGAATACAGTAAAGACTGAAGTTACTTTGCAGAATCCAGTATTTCTGGTTCATCTCCTAACAGATGAATGTAATAAAAGAGATTCTGTTTTAAAATTTCAGACACTCTGCTTCCCCTTCCCTTTTTTTCACCCCCTTCTGAGTTTCAAAGGCATTTAGATCTTTATATCCGAGGCAGGCCTTCAAAAATATTGGATTCCAAAGAAACACCATCACCAAGCCCTCCTTCATACTGCCACTTCTGTTCTCTATATTACACATTTGAATCAAAAGTTACTCAGACCAAGCTGGCTCATCACATCAGCCATCCTCAAGGGGGCTTCAAATGATATCTTGTCACGACGTACCTTTTCAGGCTTTTCTCAGTGAAATCTCCTGGAATGTAACAAAGACAAGTTTCTTTTTTCTTTGAAGACAGCTTTCCAGCGAGAGGCACGGAGAGCGGCATTGAACAAAGAAGCAAAAAATTGTGCCAGACAGAGGGTGTCACTGAGAGTACGGGAGTTAACAGGGAAAGAAAGATTGAGGATCAGGGATAAGCAAGGCTCTGTAGCAAAGGTGGGGAAACCTTTTTTCCCCAGACTGCAGTTGCAGAAGGGCAGCCATCTAGGGGCACATGCCAGTCATGGGCAGAGCCAGAGGCAAATGTAGGTGGAGGAATTAACATGAATTTTACTTATGTACAGTGGGCTGGTTTCTACACACACCTCTCTATCCTTCATTCAGACAAGCAGGAGGCATTATCAGAGTTAAAGCAAAGACGTGAAGGTGTAGGAGGTCAGGAGGGTCAAATTTGACAATAAGGAATTGAAGTTGGCTGTGTGCACCCAGTTCAGGTCATTAAGCAGAGGTTCATGGGATGCTCCATCAAAAGCCAGGCTGCTGCATTCTGTGTTACCTGCAACTTCTGGACCAAACACAAGCGAACATAGCAGTGAGTTGGATCATAGTATTTGAATTCTAATGATGTGTGGAGTGAAAAATGTGCAATTTGCCTTTGTACAGTAGGCTAGTCCCCCCCACACACACACTTCAGTGCTCATTCCATTAAAGCAAGGAGCATTACCAGAGTACAAAGACACATTCCAGCCAGGCAAAAACACTCCAGGAGGGTATGAATCCAGGCCAGTGAAGGACGTGATCTGTGGAGGGTGGGTGTGTCTAAGGAGGAGGGGCATATATCAAAGCATGGAAGGCTACATTCAACCTGAGTTTTCCTCCAACCCTGCCCAAATCAACCTTCCCAAATTTGGGGGAATGTTGTTGGACTACTGCTGCCATTGTCTTTGACCAATGGCCATGATGGCTGGAGATGATGATGGTTGAACAGCATCTAGCCAAGGGTGTGTTAGGCTGTTCTGGAGGGACAGGAGAGTTGATTCAATTCACATGCAGGCTAAATTTAGAGGGAGAATGTAGGAAAGAATACAGCAACCCTTGTGAGGTCCTTTGTAGTTTGGTGTAGCACAAGTCACATAGGTAGATATTATAATGCAACGCCTCACCACCAATCTCTCTTGTTTATGTGGCCATTAGTTCAAAGCCACAGACAAGCAATTTATTGGGTATGAAAAATGTCACCTATGGCACCCTAATTTGCATCTGGAAATTGATTTTTGTCACATTGGGATTTTAGGACAACCTCTTTTGGCAGCCAACACCGCCACAGAGCATAATAAAAATAATTATGTGGCCACAAAAGCATGTTAGGCTCACTGTAAATTTCAAGTCTCTAAAGGACGGAGCTCGACCAGGCATTATTGATGGGAGCTGTGGAAGAGTTACCTGGAGTAATCTTTCTTGATGATTTAACATTGACAGCAAAACTTTAGCTTGCAACTGCCAGGAATGTGCAAGCCAATGTTAACAGTCTTTCACTGAGTTTAGTCAAATTCACCAGGTTCTTTCTCAGCAATGCTTACACCATGCATCTCTATAGCATCCGAGGGATGGGGGATAAATTCTATTCCCTCTGCATTTAAAGCTAAACTCACACAACTCACACTTTCTGAACTAATACATAATTGGAAACAGAGCCATCCTTCAAAATATGCACTTCTCTGAATTTTGCAATGCAGTCTTCCATCCAACTATTGTGAGATACACACACACACACACACACACACACACATGTGAAAAGAAAAAGGAAAAAAATGCATTATATTATGGGAAAATGCTTTGTGAAAATGTGCATATTAGACAAATAACACGGGTATTGTTCTAGGTCATTTGGAATTACTTTTTGTAAAAAAGAAGAAGAAATAAATAAAAATCTAGCAAGTTAAATTAATTATTGAATGGTATATTAGGGGAAATTTGCTGATAAATTTTCATGAGGACTTAAAGCGAAAAACATCACAAACTGATGTAGAAATGTAAAGAACTGAAGATTGGAAAAATAAGAAACAGAGAGGATCCAGAATTAACAGATTTGCCAATCCTAATTAACATCCACTGTATGATTATTATTATGTTAAATAGCTCTTTGCAAAAGCAACCAAATGGTACCTAGGAACAGATGCCATTTTTCCTATGTGATCTTCCTGGGCTGCCTATTGCTGTTCTTTTTTCACTTTCCTGCTTGCTGCAGTTGTAACCAGAAAGGCCCGATGATATTAAGCAAAGTATCTGTCTTGAACATGGCAAGACAAAACAACCACTGAAACATGACAGTCCCAAAAGCTCCTTTGCAGTCTGGAATAAAAACAAATGAGTTCCTGCACATGATTAAAACTTAAATCCATTTTTAGTCATAATATTGGACACTAATTAGTGTTTCCGTGGTGCTAAACAAAGACCCACTGTCCAAAAGAGGATTTCTAAGGCCCCAGAGACCAGTGGGTCTTACAAATCCTTCCTTTCAGTCACTTCTCTAGCTCTGTGTAAGCAGTAATTCAGAAAAGCAATAGATGAAATTATAAACAATCTAATATAGTATAAGAATATTATGCACTGTGCAAGTTCCAGGGTTGTTGTTTCATCTTTTTTTAGTTAGCCGTGTTTCCAGTGGATCCCCCTCCTTTAATAAATTCTCCTCCTCCTCTTTGCCACTGTTGCTGCTGCCTATTCAGTTGCCTTCCTCACTGGACCCAATCCACACCTGCTCCCAAAAAGGGCCAAGTTCAAGGAGAGCAAAGGCAGCTGCTGCTCCCCCTGTCATTGTTTGGTCGCTGGGTGAAGACAGATGAGCAGATAACATCAGCATGGAGGACCATGTCAAGGAGGCCTTAGTGATTGGTAGTAGGCCCCATGTCAGGGACTGGCAGGGCTCTGGCAAAAGTGTGCTGCAGGCAAGGGAGGTGCAGACTAGGAGAGGGAGTCAGTGCTTTGGGGGGGTTCTGTGCCACCTCAGAGGCAAGAGCCTGGGCAAGAGGAGGGGTTGGAGCTATCAGGGATGGAAGGGGGCACAGGACACAACAGAGGAGGAGGAAAAGGCTCATCAGGGCAGGATTGGGAGAATGCCCTCCATTCCCTGCCCTGGTGTCTCCTAGAACCAGGAGAAGCTTGAAGTGGGAAGAGCAGTGATGACTTCTGCAGAGAAATTTCCAGTTGCATGAGCACAACCCATCAGGGGAGGGTACATAAGCTGGTGGAGGAGTGTGGCCGCCCATGCTGCCACACCTTCTCCGTAGGGCACCAACCTGGGAACTGTTGCCCAGGCACTAGAATATGTGTGCCCGTGTATTGGGAGGCCTGTAGGAGCTGCCGTAAGTGCTTGCTTTGACAATAAAGTAATAATTATCTGTTGTATGCATTCTTTGGCTGGAAGCATGCAGGACGTCCCAACAGGGTGCATGGAGCCTGATGATGCTGACCTATCATGTCTGACACTGCTGACCTCAACACCAGCCTTGATCACATCTCTGTCTAGAGGGGATGGAATTAGATTGTTCTGAGAGCTCTCCAAAGGTAAATGGAATTGCTGAGCTAGAGATTGGCAACTATTGCATAGGCCTTAGCAAGTGCCAGAGCAGACACAGGCAAACTCGGCCCTCCAGATGTTTTGAGACTACAATTCCCATCATCCCTGACCGCAGGTCCTGTTAGCTAGGGATGATGGGGGTTGTAGTCCCAAAACATCTGGAGGGCTAAGTTTGCCTATGCCTGTGCCAGAGGGTGGTGACTCCTGACACCAGTCCTTATTACATGTCTTTTTTGAACTCTAAGGAGGGAAATGAATTGTTTTTCCTTCTTCTGATAGCTCTCCAAAAGTGAATGTAGCTCTTGAGCCATTTTCAAATTCAGCTAAGGGGAGTTTGCACATCACCAGTCTCAGCAGGAAGCTAATTTGGACTCCACTTCACACAGCACATGTACCACAAACATACAACAGCAGTCACACATGGAGGTAGCTAGACAGACATTGGTCATATTGACTCCAACCACATAGCATGTCCTAAACCAGGCCTTTGGCTGATTAACATCCAATACCCTTTTAAATGTGTTTGTGGGAGGGGAGGGGGATTATTGGTTTGTTTTTGTTTTTGTTATGCGTTTTGTGGTATTTATCTTGTATTTTTATGTTGTGGACTACCCTGAGATCTGTGGGTGATGGGTGGTATACAAATTTAATATATAGTAATAGCAGCCAACTTGGTGCCAACCAAACTACAATTCCTATCAGCTCAGACCACATGGTTAAACCATGGAACTCACTCCAATATGATGCACTGATGGCCACCAACTTGGGTGGCTTTAAAAGAAGACTGGATAAATTCATGGGGGAGAGGGCTATCAATGGTCACTAGCCACAATGCCTCTGTAGTGGTGCCTCCACAGTCAGAGGCAGTGATGCTTCTGGTTATCAGCTGCTGGAAATTGCAGGAAGGGAGTGTGATATTGCGTTTGGGTCCTGCTTGTGGTTTCCCACTAGTTGGCCACTGTGAGAACAGGATGCTAGTCTAGATGGGAAACTGCCCTGATCTAGCACACACTTCTTATGTTCTTATTACCATAGGCCATGCTGGCTAGGGCTCATAACATCTGAAGGGCACATTATTAACCAGTGGCGTAGCGTGGGTTGTCAGCACCCGGGGCAAGGCAAGTAATTTGCGCCCCCTAACCCGTGGATTTTAGCACTCGAGTGCGAGCGCGCCCCCCCAGATGTTGCGGCCGGTGCGGCCGGCCCCCCCTGCACCCCCCCCACACTACGCCACTGGGGCTGGGGGCGAGCGAAGGAGCCAAGGACCCCCCCCAAAGGCTCAGCAGGAATTTATTAAATTTATTATTTGCGGAGCCCCCGCGGGCCGAGGCAGCTGAAGCCCCCTCCCCTCGGGCGCCTCCCCGCCCCCTCCTCTCCTTAGGCTGTAGGTGGAGCCCGCGCTCCAAGGCGCTTCAGATCCGAGCTTGGCGAGCGCCTCTCCTCCTCCCAGCCGGGTCCGGGGGCTTCCAGCCGCGCTCCGTCCTCCCCCCCCCCGCGGCTGAGACTTGCGCTGAGAGCCGGAGCCAGCAGCGCCCCCTTCCGCTGGGAGACCCTCGCCCGCCCGCCGGCTTCCTCTCGGAGGGTTTTGGGGAGGGCAGGGCGCGTCGAGGCCCCTCGGAGCTCTCCTCCCTTCCAGTCGGCAGAAGCAGCTGTGGCTGGGCCGAGGGGATGGCGGCGGCGGCAGGGTGTGGAGGCTGCCCGTGCCCGGCCAGGCATCGGTGGCGGCGGCGGCGCTGCTGCAGCGGCTGCTCCTCCTGCGAGCAGTGAGTGGAGCGCAGCCGCAGCGGCGGCAGGGGGCGCGCGCGCGCTAGGGCGCAAGGCTGGCGGTGGCAGCGGGGAGCCCGGCGGAGGAAGGAACTTGTCCCTTCCCTCTGGACTCGCGCCCCCCCAGATGTTGCGCCCGGTGCGGCCGGCACCCCTGGCACCCCCCACGCTACGCCACTGTTATTAACTACCCCAGATGCACACATCCACACACATACACGCATCAAGCAACATGCACACACAGCAGCGACACAGAGATAAATACTGTTGGTGGAGAAAAAATACTGTCACATTGTGTTGTAGATGAAAGAAAAAGAGACAGAGAGGAAGTCACCTTAGGTCATGTCAATTACTCCAGCAAACCTTCTTGGATGGCTGTACATACTGTTTACACTGCTTATATTACTTTGAACTTTCTTTCCTATTCACCCCCATGAAGCTCCCAGCTAGATTTGACCTCAAGAAAGTCCTGGCACATGTCTGAGAGCTATTTTCTGCAACTTTTATACGAATGAGAAACAAATACTGTTGCTGATTCACCTCGGAAATGTTCTCTCCCCCTCCATTCTTCCCCCATGCTGCATATCACTTTATGTGCAACATAGCTGTCAGATCCTATCCCACCCCCTGTGGCAGCTTGATATGGCATAAAACAGTTGGAGAACTCACAGATTCCACCGCCCAGGGGCTCCTGAGTGCCTCAGAGCTTCCCACATCACTGTGGTTGTGCCTTGGGGGTTATAGCTGAACACAGCTGTGATCCAGAAACCAAAACCTGACCAAGTAAGTTGAATAGCAGGTGAGGAAGAAAGCTCAAGTGTGTGTTTGTTTTTTAAGCCCCATCTTCTCAAAGTTCATTGGAAAGAGGGATGAGTTGTTAAACCATTCTGGGAATTGGATTCAGGTCACTGACGTCAGCAGAGACAACCATTCAAATAATAAGTGTCTACTTGCACAGTTCTGCTTTTTATATCCATCCCCACTTACACCACCACCAGATCAGGAAAGGCAATGGTTGAGAGGGCTCCTCCCTATGTTCTACTGCCACACATTAAAAAAAGGAGGAATCTGCCTTAAACTGAGTTGTACCAATGGTCCATCTAGCTCAGCACTACATTAACTGGTAGTGGCTCTCCAGGGTTTCAGATAAGTGTTTTTGCAAACCATACCAGGAGATGTCAGAGGTTGAACCTAAGACCTTCTGCATGCAAACCAGATGCTATACCACTGAGCTACAGGGCTCTTCCCCAAGGCAGCTAGCAGTTTTGCTTAGTGAACCATCTCACCATTTCACCATCTACCACTGACCTAGACTACAGGTCTTGTGAAGCAATCTTGACCCTGTCATAGCCTGTTTCAGAGTTCAGCCACTTCTATAGATTCTGATTTCATAAAATAAATAGATGATAAACATGATTTTTCCTCTACAGTTCAGTGAGTGAACCCAACAATTCTAGAATGTGCTGCCAGCAGAATTTGGCAGAAATTTTGAATGATTTCCCTCATTTCCACCACCTCCGTAGTTGCTTAGTTTATTTTTGGCTGCTGTTTTGTTAATCTTGTTAATCTTGTTTTATAGCTTATAAATGCTGTATTGATTTGTTAACCATATAACATGACATTTGCTTTTAATTGTGATGTTTAGCTTATTTTAGTTGCTGCTTTGTCAACTGTTTTATAGATTGTAATTGCTTCACTGATGATTTGTTAATTATTCTAAATGATATGTGATATAGTTTTGATGTTCTGTGATGCTCTATCATGCTTTTCTTATTTATTGTTTGTAAGCCACTTTGGAATTCATTTGAATGAAAAGCAGCATAGAAATATAATCAAATATTTTCTCCTACTAAACATTATGGTTCATTCGGAATAAGTCTTGGATTCTGTGCTTGCAGTTGCTGAAGAAAGTAAGTTGGCAAAAATTAATTCTCTCTCTCTCTCTCTCAAAAATAAATTCACAGATTTTGTCTGTGGTGTATTTTGCCTTCTTTTGGATTCATACCATAAGATCCTAGCATGATACAGTTCTCCAAGGTGCTTAAAAAGGATTGTGTGTTTGCATCGCCAATCAAACTGAGCTTGGATGTTTTACTTCACTGCAGCAGAAGCGTTTTAAACAATGGTTCCTAATCACCACGGAGAACAGCTGAATATTTAATAGGGCTTGTCATACAATGCATGACTGATTGGTGCCTAGTTGTGTCATGACCTGAGAATCAAGAGAGTGCTGGGACTCCATTAGTTGCTGTTTTGCAAACGCTGGAACCAAATTATGTAGGTGACCATCTAAATGGCCAAGTTTGGTTCTCCAATATTTTAAAACTTGGCTGGTCAGGGTTTGTTGTTGTTTTAAATAGGTTTTGAAAAATCTCATATTGGCAGCATTTTTTATTTTGCATCAACTACTGCTGTTTCTTCCCCACAAAAATGTTCAAGCCTAGTTTTGAAAGGGAATGGGCACATATTTTGCAGAACAATTTGGAATACAAGTCATTGAAAGAGGGTAAAAAACAAACAAAAGGAGGGGTGGATGTGTCGTCTTTCTTTCTTTCTTTCTTTCTTTCTTTCTTTCTTTCTTTCTTTCTTTCTTTTTTCCACACAGATATACCATGCCAGAGGAACAAAAATTTCCAGCCTAATAACCTTCCAAGTTTTGTTTCAGTTTTGCATCTAGGAGACTTTTTATGCTGGATTCCTCCCCCCCCCCCCCCAGTAAGATGGTAAGGGAAATCTGTTGTCCGCTATTTAGAAGTTGCTGGACTAAAGATCCCATCATGCCTGACCATTGGCTGCATTACCCATACCTGAGAGGAGCTGGCTGACAACATCTGGAGTGAGGGCCACAGATTCCCTATCCCTGATGCAAGCTTTCCCCAGCAGTGTAATCTACCAGAATCTATAATTAACCAAAAATGGACAGCGTAATTCCACCCACATGTGTCTTGATCATATTAAAGATGATAAAAAGTTCTCCCGGGTGTGTGGCTCTTGTGAAAGCATGTGCACAAGCATGCACACACATCTACAGGCACCAAAATCACCCCACATAAAGAAAGCTAAGGCATTTGGAAGAGCTTTTCCTCTTGTGTTTTCCCTGTTGGCCTTTCAGCAGTTCCCAATGACTCCTGCTTATAGGTATCAAAGGATGACAAAACTGTTTGTTAGAACAGCTCTCTCAGCCAGGTGTTGTCCAGATGTGATCCCATGAAATGATCCTATGGTATGATTCTATGCTGCATAACTTGAATTCCCATCAACCCCAGTCCTCATGACCCATGGTCGGGGGTGATGGGAATTGGTATCAAATTACCTTGGGAGGGTGCCAGGTTGGGATAGGTGTGCTGGAGTGTGGTTGCTAATTTGAAACACAAAGCTGCCTTAGAAAGCAGAGGTGCTAGTTGAAATAGAGTGGGGGGGGGCACATCAAAAGTCAACAGTGGTGGCTGGTGCCCACTGGGACAGGTAGGGCAGAAGGCAGGGAGATCAACAGTAGGTGAAGCCAGAGACAATAATAGGCAGAGCCATCCCCTGACTATTTGTAAGTAAAAAGGCATGTATGCTAGCTGGGGGCAGACTGAGGTTGGTGGATCAGTGCTCCATTCGCTGTTATTGACAAGTCTTCACTGAGAATCAAGCTATTCTCATTTCATTGTCCTGCAAAATGCACCAATATACATAGATCTCTCTCATTCAGATATAGATATAGATATAGATGATATAGATATAGATATATATTCTAGCTCGGTTTGTTGTTATCAAGTATTACTCATCACACAGTGTGTTCACTGCATTTGAAGATTGGTTTATTAATTGAAAAACGCATTTCAGGATGATTATGAGTTGGTGTAAGTGTTGCAATTAAGTCTTTTCTCAAAGCACTCAGGATGGAGAAGAAAGGAGCTATTAATCTTGACCCCTTGACAAGGAGCACTTACGTAGAACTGGCAGAAAGCATGTCCATCACCAAGAGATTACAGGAACGTATGAGGGACTAATCAATCAAAAAAACATGTTCCTATAAATACAGCCCTGTTGGGCAAAAGATGCAAATAAGTTGAGCCAAGCTTCCCATAAGTGGTATCATTGTGAATGTGGAAATGCAACAGTTATGGGGTTGCCAGGTGCATGCCCAGGGCAAAGTGGCTGCTTTTCATGCAGTCCCCAGCATCTCCAGATTAGGGCTGCAGATCGAGGACTGTAGAGGTGCTGCCAGTCATGGGAATATTAGAAGCTTCTTCCTACTGAATCAGACCATTGGTTCATCCAGCTCAGACATAGGCAAACTCCGGCCCTCCAGATGTTTGGGACTACAACTCCCATCATCTCTAGCTAACAGGACCAGTGGTCGTGGATGATGGGAATTGTAGTCCCAAACATCTGGAGGGCCGGAATTTGCCTATGCCTGATATATATATATATATATATATATATATATATATATATCTCATAATGACTGGCAGCAGCTTTACAGCATATCAAAGAGGGGTATTTTCCACTCCTATCTGAGGATTTAACCAGGGACCTGCTGTATGCAAGACAGATGCTCTATCAGTGAGCCATAGCACAGTTTGTGTCAACAATGCTGCACTGGATGGACCAATCAATGGATTGTCTCAGTATAAAGCAGCTTCCTATGTTCCTAAGGACACTGTGGACTTGTCAATACTGCCACTTGTCCCATGCCTAGAAAGCATGGGTCTGAGAATTTCCCCCCCTTGCCCTTCTCCTTTCTCAGGGAAAACCTGCTCTTTTGTGCTAAATCGGAACAATTGTCAATTCGGAGAAAACCCAAATTTCTGTTTGCTTCAGCTGAGCCCTTAGTACTCCCTCTAGACCCCACCCCTCACCAGCCCCACCTTTCACATTTGCCTGGCTGGAAAATGACTGTGAACTCTGATAACAACTCTTGCTTACCTAGATGGAGGTCAGAGAGGAGTATTGTGGTATTCAACGCTAGTCCTACTCAGAGTAGACTCACTGAATTTAAGTTCATTAATGTCAATGATTAATCCCATCCAATGTGTTGCTGCCAGTCTACTGTACACAGGTAAGAAAATATATCTATTGCTCCGTTCACCCCTAGCATGCAGCCGCTGGAAGGTTGTCCAGAAAGAAGTGTGGCCCTCAGGTTGAAAAGAGTTCTGTATCCCTACTGTATTCTCTCACTGTTCCAAAAACACTAAGCAACGTTGCCCCAATTATATATTGACAAAGGGATAAGTTTCAGCTTTCTAGATGCAACTGAGGCAGCTCTCTAGTTGCATAAGCCTAATTGTTGATTAAACATATTTCCTTCCTTGCTTAAAGGTGATGATTTATTCGCCCAAGGTTGTGACTCAGAACAAACTGGAGCTTTCAAAGTGGAGCTCAGTGAGAGCCAAATATGGTAAAGCTATGGTGATGAGAAAAATCCCATGCTAGGGTGCTGTGTCTCCACTGCCCCAATAAATTACAGAGCTCAGCGTTTGGACTGTTTCATAAGGGAAAACATTATACAAAAGCACGAAGGCTAAATGGAATAAAAGCAAATTGTGTGTTGAGGTTTGATTTATTACGAGGTTTGATTATTGGGAAGTTTACATTTGTTGTATGCAGAGTGGAAATCATGAGAGTGTGGTGTATTGGTTAGAAGTTTGCAGTTGTTGTTTGGGCTGTGATTTGTAAGACCTGGATCTGAATTGGTTTCATGTATATATTTAAACAAGATTTGCCCCACTTTTTAACGTAAAAGGCTTCTGGAGCAGCTTGTAAAGATCAACAGTAAAATAGTCCCTGACCTCAGGCTTACAATCTTACAAGACATGGCACACAAGGAAAAAGTGAGGAAGAGGGAAGAAGGATGGGGGGGGGGGGGAGGAAGGTCTGGCACCAGTTCATTAAAGTTACAGTTTAATAAGCAGCTGAGATGGAAACAGTTCAGGTAGCTGGCCTCTAGGAGTCAGTTCAGGAGAGACCAAGGCAGATGGTCACTCTGATGGGACAGCCCTGCTTCCCTTCTCTCCTCTGTTCTGATGGAATAACAATCCACTACAATGGGGGGACAAACCCTGCTTCATTCCTATAGTTAGATCAGTTGTGAACACTCTCTCTCAAGCATGGTTGCTGTTGGGGTAAAACAGGGATGATACCTACTGGCAGAGAATTACACAGGGCTGGGCCAGCTACACTAAAGGCTCAGTCCCTAGGAAAGGCCAACCAAACCTTAGGGGTGTGGAAAACCAGCAGAAGTGCTCCATCAGAGGATCTCAGTGATCTAGGTGGAGCGTAAGTAACTAGGTGGTCCTTGAGGTTCTTTGGGGCCAGTTGTTTAGGGCCTTGAGAATTAACACAAGAACCTACAACCTGGCTGGACGTTAACTGGCAACCTGTGAAGATCTCTCAGCAGAGGGGTAGCTTGATGACAGCCATCTACTCCTGTGAGTGGTCTGGCCACTGCACACCACTTTTACAGTCTGCCAAGATGCTCAAGAGTCAAGCATTATATTTACCATGGCAATATAACAGTTCCAGATCCAGATCAGATACAAGACCCACATAAAGCACATTATATCAGTAGTGGTTGATCTGTAGTGGCGTCACACGCTGCCAATTTAAAGATGGAATTGTACTGCTCATGTGCTTAACTCTGCACCCAATTGTGTCCATGGTTTCCAAATAATCTGCCATGCAAACAATTGTCAGGATCAAGTCCACTTAGCTTCAACCAAAAAAACCTGCATCATGTGCCTTAGGACCATTTGATGTGTTGTTCTCCAGAGCAAAGTTTCCCCCAGATGGCAGCCCAAGTATTAAGAGACCGTTGAGCCATCAGTCATTCCCAGATGTGTCAGGTTTCCCGCAAATAGGGCAATTTAACAACAGGATTTCACAGGTGTCAGCTACAGCATTCCAAACAGGAGCAAGAGTCACAGTCAGTGGGGAAAGGTTTTAAAGCGTACTTACGCTCTCGTTAAATGAGGTTCTGCTACATCTGCAGATTGAAACGCTAAGCAGCAAACCAGCATATGCCTATTCTTAACCCTACACAATTTTACTAACAAGCTAAGGTTCCAAGCAGAGCTATTCTTAGCCAAGATTCATCTTGCCCACAGATGGAGACGTGGCACTGTTTGCCGGCTGACATGCTCTGGCTACAAAGCATAAATAAAAGCAGCCAAGCTTCTTGTAAAATCACACCGGATTGAAGTTTGAGAGGCTGGGAACAGACCATATCGAGAATGTGTGTCTGGCAAAGCTTTTAGCCCAGAGAGAAAACACTCTGTAGATGTACAAGCTAGAGTGCCAGCAAGTGGAGACATCTGTCTTAAAATTAGGGGAATTTTTTCTGTCATGTCCCCCCCCCCCCGCAAACCAATCTCCATCAGTTAATGAGAAAATGAATTGCATTTGAAAATGATCACATGGGAGATAACATTTGGGTGAAATTCTCATGGGTAGGGTGCAGGATTTCTGCCATACTTTCCTTAAAAGACCATAGATTGTTTAATCAGTGCAAGGGCCTGGTTATAGAAAAACATTTTTGCCTGATGCCTAGGCATCATTTGTCTTCCACTAGAAAACTCAAATCAGTGAATCATAGAAAGCAAAATTAATCATAATGCTTGCAATACAATAAAAGAACCAACAATAGCAATAGTGACAATATCAGCAATAATAAAAACAGTAGCAATAAGAAATCAGCAGTTAGAGCAGTAGCAACTTAGCAGCAAACTCAGTAGCAGCAAAACAAAAACAAACAACACCCTCCCCCCAAAAACCCCACTACAAACCCCTACATTGGTTCATTGGCTCCCTTTTTAAGTCAGGAAATGGGCCATATAGGCCTCTCTGAGGAGAACTTTTGAGCGCATTGGCACCACAACTGAAAAGACCCTGTTTCTTGAGCCCACCCACTATACCTGAATAGATAAGAGGGCCTTAGATGTGAAATGGAGACAAACTCTATGCAGATAACTGAAAACAATATTATGGCAATGGTTTTATATGTACTTAAATACGAATTTCCAGATAGACACATAAAAATGGGCCATTAGAGTAAATGGGGCACTGCCTCAACAACCTCAGTTTGCCTTCAGCCAGCCCCCACCTGCCTGCCTTCTTTCTTACATTCATTCCTGGAGGTGGTACTGCCTGTAAGATTCCTCCTCCTCCTTAGTCTCAGTTTTCAGCAGGGAGGAGGATGAGGACAAAACTATAATTATTTGGCACTGTCTCTCATTGGCTGTAGCTTCATCTACTGTTGAGCTCTCTGCTTTCCGTCCCACCATCCCAATGGGGATATACCACTGCATATCACATGGCCAGAGGCATTAGGCTTTCGTATACCAGTTAATAGAAACCGCAGGAGATCAGAGTGCCTTTGGACTCAGGTGTAGCTTGTGGGTTCCCCACAAGCATCTGTTGGGCCACTGTAAGAACAGGATGCTAGACTAGATGGGCCATTGGCCTGATCAAACATGGCACTTATTAATGTGGGAAACAGAACATGTGAAACTGCCATGCACTGGAAAGAGTGATCCATTCATTCCAACCCCTGTATAGCCTCAAAGGAGGTTCACACATAACAAAAGAGAAAACACACATCTGCCCACACAATCTGCACAAGACACTCTACAGATCAAAGTTGAGATCAAAACACATTGGGCAGAGAAAATGATTTGAAAAGTTGCCTTAGCCTTCTCTTCCCAGCCAACATTTCTCTTAAACGGAAGATTTAAGTCAAACTACCAAGCCTGCAGGAAATGTGATGAAACTGCTGCCTGCCTGATGAGCTAAATAGTGGAGAGAGACAATGGATCAGTCATCCTTTATAACCTCCTCATTATGGCTTCTTTGTCGTCCTAAATTATAGGTCTGTAAAAAAAGGTACCTGGCGTAATTGTCTTGTAAGTCATTGTCGTGACTGCCTCTTTGCTAAATGCCATGGTGCAGAAATGAAGGCTATCTCAGATATTCCTTTGTTATGTGGTTGCATGTGCTGTAAACATTTCGATCAGTTTGCAAAAGGACCTCGATTCTCTGCCACCTCCTTCATTGTATGCCAAGGCTGGATTTAGATTGAAATTGCAAAATATGAAAGGAGTTGGATATGAAAGGACATAAGAAGAGCCCGGCTGGATCAGACCAAAGGTTGATCTATTCCAGAACCCTGTTTCCTGACATGGGCAACCAGCTGCCTCTGGAAAGAGCAGCAGGACATGATGACAATGACCCTTCCCTACTCTTGTTCCCCAGCAACAAGCAACAAGGCCTCTATAGCCATCATGACTAGTAGCCAGGGATTGTCTATTTCTTTTTTCTTTTTAAAAAACCATCTAGGTCAATGACTATCACAGCATCTCAAGGAAGCAAATGGCATGGCTTGAGTATATATTCTTTGAATAGTAGTTCCTTTTGTCTGTCCTGAAAGGGATAAACTGAAAGCAACACAAGCATGGAATATTCCCAAATGACATACCCGCTGGGGCAATCTCAATGCATTCAGTCAGACCGCTTTGGAGTAGTTAAGTATGGAGTGTGGACCTGGATTGATGCCTTTGACAAGATTCATGACTACGTAGTTCAGAAAAATGCATGTGATCTAGCAATTATTGTTGTTTCTCGCAGGACGGGTTACAACGTATAAAAACACAATTAGTAAAAAAATGAAAAAAACAGCCTCTCAAATCAGTGAAGCATTCAACACATTACAGACAGACACCAAAATCAATTATTTGATTTTCAAGGGTCCGCTCTACTGTAACACTTCTGAGTTCATATTGCTTGGATGCAATGTGAACTATACTGTTTTCCTTTCAAATGTCCTTTCACAATGCAGAGCATAAAATATTATTAACAGTCTTTGGAAAATAACATCAAGCTGAAGTGACTATTCTCTGTTAAAATGGCTAAAGGACATCCCCATTTAACTGCTAGTCCCGAGTAATCTGCCCTAGCAGCAGGAAAACTTTTGATTTACATTTGTTTTAGTCTTACCTTTAAAGAACCTTGTTTCTCTTTTCTGTCGACAAGCAATACTTCTGCTGTATCTTCAGCCTGAGCTGACCGGGCATGAATGAATAAGGCTCTGCCAGTGTCCGATAAATTTCTCAGTGCAACTAAAACCCCATTTGGTTCCACCTTGAAGCCTGGGTTTGAAACTTCAAAGTTCAATTTGTGATTTCCTTGACAATCATCAAATACCACTAGAGAGAGGCAAAAGGGGGGGAAAGAGATAGAAACAAGAGCATAAGTGTCCATTAAATATCTATTATTATTATTATTATTAATCCTTCCACACATATCTCAAGGCTATATACTGAATGTAATAAAACAGCAAAGACACAGTTCAAAACTACTCAAAAAATAAAAGCAGATAAATTTAAAACAATAGGAACATAAGGATATAAGGAGATCCTGCTGGATCTGCAAAAGGCTCCTTCAGTCCAACATTCTGTTTTCACAGTTGCCTGTGGGAACTCTCAAGCAGGACCCCTGCACAATATCACCCTGTCAGAGTCCTGTTCGCAGGGAAAGCTTGTTAGAACCAAAATGACTTCATTTGTTTCTGGGAAGCACAGCTATCTCAACAGGACAGCTATTCCGCAGAAAAGGGGCAGCCACAGTTAAAAGCCCTGCTCCAGGTTAATTCGTAGCAGCATTCTTCCTTGAAGGAAAGGCTTTTAATGCACTGCAGTGACCTAATGGGTATACAATACTTGGTTGGTTTATTGTACCTGGTGTCAGTGAGCAAAATGGGGGGGGGGGCAGGGCCAAATTTTGAGGGATCTTTTGGCACTAAAATCCAATCTGAATTCACAAGTTTATGTGTATCTGTCAAAAGGGCTATGACAGTGAGGGCTTCAGTTCTGAGCACCGAGGTAGCTAAGTCCTAACAGCTTCATGGTAATTCATGCAGGATGGCTGTGGGAGTCAAAGTGACTGTGGACTTTTTTCAGGATCTGAACAACTCTTTGCACAAAAGGGTAGAATTTTCTGAAAATCTCAATGTCAAGTTTATCCACACAGATTTCTTCTAATTTCCACCTTGCTCCTTAATTTCAGTGAGAAGCAAGTTTCCCAACAGCACTCATTTTGCTAAATAATATCAATTCCTGCATTGCTATACATGCCACATTATATATATCATTTGATAAACTTCTAGCCTCATGCTCACCACCACCTATAGCCGTCTTTATTTCCCTAAATGAAGAAAACAACCCAGATGTCATTCACTTTTCTTTGCAGGATGATTGGTTCTATACCTTTTTCCAGGACTACAATATCCTTTTGGAGAGATGGGGCAATCTTATATAGGGTGGGTACATTTCAGACTTTACAGAGGACAATCTGCTATCTGAAAAAGTCCTATATTTGAAGGGTGGTCGAGTGCAAGTCCGGTTTAAAGATAAAGGATCCTAAGAATTGAGTATAGGGGCCTTGAAATTACCCATCAACAGTTGGCACCTAAATGGTAGAATGAGTAGGCTCAGTATTTATATTTAAATTATAATATTTTTTTCTCAAGTTGCATCTATTAGCATATGCAAAATGTATGCAAATTTATCCCCTTGTTTGTCCTCTGTTTGAGTGATGCATAGGTGGTCACCCTAATGGTTTACAGGATTCCCAAATGAGCCCTCTTGACACTCTAGGACAAAAAGAAGTGAACTATTTTCTAGTATTTGTCCAGAGTGAAATTTATTCACCAAAATATAATCAGAAGCAGAGTTAAACAAACTTGAAATATAAGCATCTACTTTGGGAGCAGTTACCCCAGGTTTATAATGTGAGAAACAGCAGGCAAGAACAAAATGTTTTCAGTTAATAATGATATAGTAATCATCCCGGGCTTGGCCTGGGCATCTAAAATCCTTAAGGCTAACAACACAGTGCTGGGTAATAATTTTGTTTCATATTAAGAACCAATTCTGTTTGTTTGATGGAAATTACTGTAGGATGATTGGTTTGACTATCAAAGCGCCTCCCTGAATATATGAATTTCCACACTTCAACAGTGCCATAATTGTTATTGTGTAGACCACTGTGATTATGTTCAGCATGGGCTTTTTCTTATGGAAAGCTTTTCATATTTATGGAATTGAGATCCATCTCTAATAGGCTGCTGATCTGTGAAGCTCTCTGTTTCATTAGATGCAAATGCACCATATATATTTTTAATGCAGAAGTTATGAGCTCAGGGCATTTATTGAAATAAAAGAACAAGACTTGCTTTCTGCCATTCCTCAACCTGGTGCCCTCTAGATCATGGGAACTGCAACTTCCATCAGCCCCAACAGGAATTGTCAGGGATGATGGGAGATATGATCCAAAAACTTCTGGAGGGTACCATATTAGCCACTCCTGGCAGAGAGAAAGAGTGACAGAGAGAGTGACAGAGAAAGATCTCTACATGCATTGGTTCTGTGGAGGAATTCAGCTGTCAGTTTGGGGACGCCATTCATATGCCCCTTGAGAGACTGAAAGATTGGCAGCAGCATAGAAGCTATGTAGCAGTCATGCAATTGGAGTGTTATGCACAAGTACTTTTCTGGAAGAATAAGAACCAATCTTTTGCTCCCCCTGCTGTTTTTGCCTAGATTGAGAAGGAAGACTTTCCATGAGGCTTTCAAACAGCCATCAGCATCTTCTCCCATCAGCAATGGAAGTCTGTATCACCAGCAATCATTTAAATGTCAAAATAGCAACAATACACACATTTAAGTAAGACAATGCAATTAATTCCTTTTTTGTAATTTGACAAGCCTTAACAATGGCATGCTGGAAATGTAATGCCCGTGAGGGAAATTCGCTATTCAGGGAGATGAGGAGATATTGATTAGATAAAGTGGGACTTGCTATTTCTCCACACCTTGTAATTCAGTGTCTTTTTTTATTGAACTGATATTATTCTGGAAACAATCAATAATGCAAATAAAAAATATAAATGGACACCCATTATATACATATATATACACACACAGTGCAGAGGACCAATTTACCATTCAGGGTGATGCAGAGGCAGCAAAGCACAGCTTCCTGGGGGAAAAAATACTTCTCAGTTCTGCCACTAGAGAGAAATATTTGGCCTCCTGGCTAGTACAGCAGAGGCCCTGGGCACCGTTACATTGGTGTATAGTGAAAATGTCTGTGCACCCTTGACATATTATGCCAGTGAGCTGCTGCTGGCTCCCAGCTTCAGCCCACATATCTGAAGCTACTTTGCTTCAGTTAACAACTATAGAATTTTACTTGTATTATTTCATTGCTGTTGCATAAGGAAAATGCATGCCTGAGACCTAGAAACTGTAAGTATAACATTTTAAAATTGCATTGCATTAGTTGAAAAAGCGGTAAAAGGGGGTCAAGCTGCTTCACACAGCTGAATGGAATAAATAAGGTTCAATAGCCTATTTATATGCTTCATGAACCTGCCTAATGATGGGACTCAATACTCTACTACTGGTTTTGAATCCAGGCACCTAGCCATTTTCCCTTTGTTGTTAACCCACATACATGGGTCTTTAGAAGATTAAATATAATGAATATATCATCTTACCAATTCCCATCATTATCCCCAATGAAAATAAATATTTTTAAAAATCTACCAGTCATATCCAGATGACTCAATCTATCTGTTAAGTTAATTTATATACCATGTCATATTTCAATCAAAACCTCTAAGTGAGATTATAAATCCCAATGGAAAGGAAATAATGTAAGGGCTACAATGCACAGTTCATCTTCAGAACCACTGTTTTTTTCTCCCTACAATTACTAATCATCATGATAATCCCACATTTTAAGTAATACAGTTGAAGTAATACAATTAGATAAATGCCTCTAGAACAATGCACTAAGTAAAACAACTATGAATCACAAAACCACAATCCCAAAAACAAAATCGCTCAACCATTTCAACACCCATCATATCACTCCACCCACTCATTTTTCACTTCCATAAAACACTCTGATGTGTATATATTCAAACTTTTATTTCTGTGCAAAGTTATTTATTTATTGATATATTTTGTATGGCTCTTCTGATACCCCTAGTCATGCTGCCTCTGCCAAGTGAACATCTTTATTATGTTTAATATGCCGTATGGCTCAGAATAGGCTCCAAAACTCAGCATGAGGAGAACAGAGTCTGTGCCAAGCATCTTCCAATGAAAAGCAAGCTATATTTCATTCATCCTGTTGCTCCTTTACCAGTCTGTTGGCATTATGTTCAGCGTCAGGTCCTTCAAGAAACTTTTTATATATGTATTCTACAGTGTGTGTGTGTGTGGTGTGTTTTTGTCTGCCAGTTGACATAATGTGTACTACAAATTTAATCACAGCTCTCCCATGGAGCTGAAAAACCTCAAAAGAAAAGGGAATTCTAAGTCTTCCCACGTCTGACCCAAATAATCATTAAAAAACAAAACAAAACATGACAAAAGCAGCAACAACATACAGATACATTGAAATAAAATACAGGTCAATTCTCCAGGACCAGACAGCTGATACGCAAACATTGTAGTTTGTTTTCTGATCATTGTTCAGAAATTCATGGAAAGGACTTGAAATATGGGCTACTGTCAGCCATGAGCTAAGGATGCGGTGGTCAGAAACTTTGTCTGACATACTGCAAAGTTTAGCTTTCACCACCCTGAATCTTCTTTAGAGCTTCCAATGAATATTCAAGCAAGCAAGCAAAAATAAAACCTTAACATTCTCAAAGACTCTATGTCCCTGACAGTTAGAACACTTTAACACTGATTTGTGTTTGTAGCAGTGGATATTTGCCCTTTGATTCAACTCCCTAAGGATTAAGGCTGTGGTGCATAGCAAACTTGGGGAAGGGGTGTAGCTCAGCAGTAGAAAACATGGGTTTGTAGGCAGAAGCACTAGCTTAAATCCCTAGTCTCTCCCCTAAGTGCTGGGAAGGCCTCCTACATCCCATCAATCTCATGGCAGCTGCCAGGCATTGTGAACGATATTGGCCGATATCAGAGGTGCCACCTTCTCTGGAGGAATGAGGGGGCCCATGTGCAACTCTGTGAAATGTCCTGATGTCATGTGGGGAGTCCTCTGAACATTGAGGGGCTCTGGCCCCTTCAAAAAAAGGGGGGCCTCCACAGTGTCCCATACCCTAGCAACCAGCATCCTTGGCCTAGATGGTCCAATTCAGTATAAGGCAGCTTCCTCTATTCCAAATTTATGGATATCAATTCCACTTTATTTTGAAAGTCTTACTTGCAATTATGCTGGATATGCTGCAAAAGCAGAAGCAACTGGTTCATAGCAAACAAACTGGAGCCCATCATCTCATTTTCTTCTTCTTCATTATTTATATATTTTACATCTACCTTCCCTTAAAAGAAAATTAAAACTAGATCAGCAGAAGGAACCAGAACCTCACAGTCTAGCACCTGCAGCCTATCACCAAAATGTAAGGACAGGCATACCTGAACAATACCTGCAAACTACACTGCAGAAAACTATAGCTTTTTGTAGCTTTCAATATGCTTCCCAAGCTTTCTGAGAACAAAAATCAACTGAGTTTTGTTTGCCAGATAATTTACACTAGGGCAGGCATTGGGTTTCTTTTTAAATCCTCTCCCATAAACTTTGGTCTGCAGTTTAAGTCACTTTCAAGATCACCGTATTAGAGAGATAATTAATGCGCATCATTCGATTACTCAACCGTTGAGGAATATTTGCACATTACATTCAATGAGTGTGCAATCTGTGTACACAAATAGTTGAGCCATACACTCATATGGTTATTTACATATAATGTTCAGTGAGTGTCATGTCTGCAGAGTAAAGCAGTTGAAGCAGTCAAGTAGGCAAAGATGGGGTAAGGTGATCTCAGAAGTAAACTGGTTCCAAGCTGTTAGGGGGGCCTACACCATGTTTCTCCATAAAACATGAAACCCTGATTGTGCAAGGTTCCAGATCATGTGTTATTTGTAGGCTCTCCTTCTTCAGACATCAATGCTTAATGCACAGACATTGGAGGATGAAAGTGGGTAGGCACATGATGCTGGATGCAAGACCAATTATATGGCCCTGCGTCCCGTTATATAAATTGGGAAGGGGGCTTTCAACATCTTTCATACCCCTCTGCAAAACTCATTTCCCCCTGAAGCTTTGAACTTAACCGCATAGACCTCATCCAAAAATGAAACTAAGGTAGTACTCAATGTCCATAGAGGCAAGGGATATCTTCTGTTTTCTTGCATCCATGCCTGGTAAAACATCATTCTTGCCTGTGTGTCTTTGTGCAACTAGTGATACAACCATGGATCATCACCATGTACATTGACAGGAGGAATGGCAGGGGGTGTTGGTTCAATTTGTATTTTAATACAATACATAATTCACACATTCTGCATCAACAGTGAAATGCAATGCAACTAGCCTTCAAAATCAACACTTCTACAGAAGTTGTGGTAAAATTTTCCATTTTTAAAAGTCTTGTTAGGCAAAAATATGCACAGAACTGCAAACATTTGTGAAAATAATATGCAAAATACATTATATATGGGAAAATGGCTTGTAAAAATGTGTACATTGGACAAAATTGCACACAAAATGTATATATTTATAGAAATGCACATTAAAACGCTGACTAATTTTGATGCAAACTGGTATGGTGATCTGAAATTAAGATTGGCAAATAAGAACCTGGGAGAAGATGAAATTGACTAATCCATTCATGTGCAATTGAGAGTGCTGCCATTAGTGATGCTTCACAGTGGCATCATGTGGGTGAAATAATTTCTCCTCGCTCTCCCTGAAGAATTGCTCATGCCTGACTCTTCCATTACTACTCAAACCAGCCAGAGAAACATTAGCTGGCACTCAGTGGGAAGCATTCTTTAAAAATTGCACGAAATGAATGGGAACACTATTTATTCCAAAGGGTAAGAGATTTATCTTAAGAAGCATCACCCAAAATGAAAGCCTTTGTCTCTCACCACCTGCGGCGTAAGCGATACCAGAGCATTATTTCCAAAGTGCTTGCTTGTTTTGGCGATAGTACATGATTCATCGTTTATGTAGCAAAGCAAAATGAAAGTGAGTAATAATCGGAGCCTGGTCTGCAATATTTTCCTTCTCTTTCGAAACAGGAGGGGAAAAAATAAAGATATTTAAAGACCTGTAGCAACAGAAGCCCTGAGTAGATAAACCTGCATTTTCACAGCTCTGCAGAAACTTAAAGTGTACCGAATTGGGAGAAGCACACAAATAAATGTCTTAGTAAATACAAAGGAATGGTACATCATAAGCATTCCTCTCTTTCAATTTGGCCCCATTTTCCCTTCTCCCCAGCTTTCTTATGTGTCCCTTCTTTATTTGTTTCAGGTACAATATGTCTGAGCTGAACTTTTAGCTTGGTGGGGTGTTATGTACTGAGTTGAATAGGATCCAAAATGCAGCAATCTGATTGGTCCTAGAAAAATAGGATTCAGAATGCAGCAGTATGATTGGTCCTAGAACAATGCAGCAGTATGATTGGTCTGCAGGAGCCACCCAATCCAGCTCCAGATGGAAGTGAATCCACAACCTGATTGGCCTACAGGAGAATTCTGGAATTAGCCAATCACATGCAGCCCATTGTGTAAATAATGTATATAAAGCAGATACTTTGGGGGAACTTTCATTCCTCCTCACCACTATGAGCTGAATAAAGAGCATGAAATCCACTCTCGACTCTGAGCATATTTCACGGGGGCACCCAAAATGGGGTGGAGGATTGTTACAGTAGGCAAAATGTTACAGGTTTCAGAGGGTCGTACTGATGTAGGTGAACAATGGAAATAAGAACATAAGAAGAGCCTTATGCTGGATCAGGCTGGTTGCCCCTTTAGTCCAGCACCCAGTTCTCACAGTGGCCAACCAGATACCTATGGGAAACCCTCAAGCAGAACCTGAACACAAGAACACTCTCCACTCCTGTGGTCTCCAGCAACTGGAGGCTGGATAGTTTAGCTGGCAGAGCATGAGACTCTTAATCCCAGGGTTGTGGGTTTGAGGCCCAAGATGAGCCAAAGATTCTTGAATTTCAGGGGGTAGACCAGATGGTGGTCCCTTCCAGCTCTACAATTCCATGATTCTATGGTAGTTAGAAACAACCACTGCTTTCAACTGTGGAAGTAGAGCATAGTCAGAATGACTAGTAGCTATTGACAGGTTTCTCCATAGTTTGTTACGCTCTCTGTCTCTCTCTATCAAAAGTCTTTTTCTTGCTAGTGGTGTCAACACTCCACACAGCAGTCACTGGTAATTGATTTATTTAGGCAATTTTTACACCACTTCGTAGTTCAAAGAAAATCTCCAAGCTTCCTAAAATATCACAAATTAAATACAACCCCCCCAAAAAATACAGTTAAACATTCCACATTTTAGAGCAGAACAGATAGCACTTAGTTAAGGAATTCTCTTAAACATCAATATAGTCTGAAACAGTTAGCATATGGTGACCATGGTAACCACTAGTAGATCAAAAATACAGCAGAGAGCACCCAAGGAAATATACAGTGAAATATTTGTGGGTAGCAGCAGCACTCTAACTTCTGTTGCTATCTCCTCAACTTAAGTTCACACTAAAAGTTGGGGCAAAAATTGCATACGCCTGAACCCTAACTTTTCCCCATAGGGGAGTTGCTGCAACCCCTTGGAACCACTTTTCTGAATCTTTGCTAGTTCTACAATATCCTTTTTGGGGATGGATGGATGGATACAAAAGAAAAAGAAAAGGTAGCTTATGAGTTAAATATGAATCTATTACATACATAAAACAACTTTAAAATGATAATTTTATAAAAAATAATACTAGCATATTTAGGGGCTTTTTGTTTTGTTTTTGTTCTTGTTTTTGTTCTTGTTTTTATTATGTAACTTGTGTTTTTATTTTGTTAGTATATTTTATTTTTGAATTTATATGCTGTGAACTGCCCTGAGATCTTCGGATGAAGGGTGGTATGCAAAATAAATAAATAAATAAATAAATCCCCTTTATATGTAATGACATGGACAAAATTGAATACACATTAAAATCCATTTAAAAATATATTTTTTGTTGCAGGACATCATAAAAAATAATTATGCCTTCTGAAAATATGTTCATATTGGTACTCTGCATTCTGAAGAAGACTTGTTAGTTGGAATGTATCTGACTTTAGAAAAGATTTGTTTCAAGAAATTGCACATGTTCTTTCATTTTAATTGGTGTGTGTGTGTGTGTGTGAACTATTTGGTATGATTTGTGAATTCTCTGCCATGAGAACTAGCTTTCTTCATTATTGATGTCCCACACATTGGGATCCACTAGTCTTGCAGGTGTGGGAGAAATCCACACCCACCTTTAATCAACTAAAAAATGGCCAGTAACTGACCACCCTGATTTATAACCTGCTGAAGCCCAGGACTTTCTTGAGAATGCTCATCAAAACAGAGCTGCTAGCTTTTTCAGGAAGGGGTGTTCCGTGCATTGCAACAAACTACATTTGATTCCATCAGGGCTAAGCCTAATAGCTACAAAGTGACATAACTTATCTTTTAACATTGACTCTTAGGCTCAGACAAGTGCAGCTGTTGAAAACAATTTCATTAAAACTGTGCCATGTCGTCTTGCCTTTCACAGCCATTCCCAACATGGCTTCTATTCACATCAAACATTACCTTTGATACTCACACTCACACAAAGAACCGCTTCTGTTTATCCAGCAAAAGAGCCATCAGGGGGCCAAGGGAACCTCACCAGTCAGCACCATCAAAAAGAAATTGATTCCCCCCATCCCAATACACGAAGGCCAGGTAGTTTTTCCTTACCAACAATCACCATATTCACTCGTCGAGTTCACATTCTCAAGGTTCTCATAGAAAGGAGGAAGAATTCTTTCCAACCCTTTACAATGGGACTACAGGGTGTGCCTGTAAACATGCCCTGTTGTGGGGAGGAAGTTGGTTTTTCCTACCAAAGGACATCCTTGTCTGCACTATATTTTGATTCGGTAAACATGTTGATTTATTGTTTGCAGATCCTCCAGTTTGTTATATTTTTTTTTTTTAAGATATTTATTAAATTTTCCAATTTTTTTAAACAAACAAACAAACAAAAACAGATCCAGTTTGTTATATTTTAAATGAATATAACATTTCCCCCAACCAAGCTTCTTTTACAGAGTCTTCTTTATGGGTATGATGGCAATGACACCCATGAGATATAAACCCCATCTGATCCCATGCTGAGTCAGGGCATCTCAGCGGCTCATCTAGAAGGAACAGTGTCACTAGAAGTTAAAATCAGACTACATGTGATCCCAGAGATGCCTCCAGAATGCAGTAATAATAGGAACAGCTTAGGGAGTGCCTTATACTGGGTCAAAACCATTGGTCCATCTAGCTCAGTGTTGTCTACACGGACTGGCAGTGTCTCTCCAGGGTTTCAGATAGGAGCCCTATATGGAGATGCCAGGAATTGAATCAGGGAATTTCTGCACACAATGCTGATCCTCTGTCACTGACCTACAACCCTTACTCAATGGAGGAACTCATAGCAAGATAGAAAGGTGTCTTATACCACGTAAGACCATTGGTTCCTCTAGCTTAGTATTGTCTCCTTTCATTGGCAGAGGCTCTTGGGGGTTTCAAAAGGGACTGACTGGAAATGCTACAGATTGGTTCAGGGAATGACAAGGCGAAGCCCTCCCCCTCCATTGGCAAATGTCCCAGTGGCATCATAAAGCGTCCAATGAGACCAGAGTTTTCACTCTGCACTTCTTGCCTCTTCTAGGTGAAAGAGGCCCAATGGGGAAACTTAGCTTGAGGGACCACTGAAGCTAGAGCCCACATTTCATGACCAGTCCTTCAAAGCTGTGCCTCTGACCTCATTGAGGGACAAGACTTAGCCCCCCCCCTTATCAGAGACAACTGCTTGACTAATAGCTTCTTATTCTTCTGGATTAGAAAAATCTTAATGATTATCATGCAAAGGAAGCTTACAGAGATAAGATACTAATCAGTCTGACTTGGCTTGTCATTGCTCATGGTTATAAACCTATTATAAAGAATGAATTGCTGGAACAGAACTCTCCCCCTTCCTACTCCTCCGCCCTTCACCAGCTTCTCTTCTTTCCCTAAAGCACTAGTCTCTTACAGCATTAGTAAGTGATGGTGTTGCTACATACTGTTGCCAAGCTCCATCTGGGTTGCACTTTGCTACTAGCTAAAGATATGATAGTGACATCCACACAGTAAATAAGGACTTGCAAGCAGTTTCTTTTTGAGAAGGGATACTTAATTGATGCATATCTGCATCCTCAAAGCAACTGTTGGCCTTTTAGGCTGGGATTTATTCAAGACACAGTTTCACAATGACCTTTCCTCCTACCCATTGGATGGAGAACAACTTAACATGGCAGATAAACAAGGAGTAACTTTGAGAGAAATCACAAGATTGTTGGGTGAGTGATGAGTCTGTGTTAAGTCTCTGGGAGACTGTGTTGCAAGGAGTGGTAAAGGACCAAGGCAAATGTTCGGTACAAGGTGGGGTGTGGGCAATGGTGGACCTAAATTTTGGGGGCCCTGAAGCTTGAACTGTTATGGGGCCTCCTTCAATGGGGTTGTTTACAACAACCTTTATAGCATCTGTGCTACTGACTCTCAAACTCTGAGATTGTTGAAATACAGACAACAAAAATTAATCAATTTGAGTTGTGTGACTCTAATTGGGTCTATTAGACCAAAAATGTCTAAGCAGTGTGGACTAAAGTTGATTCTGGGGCCCAACCAGGATTAGGCACCCTGAAACCTAAATTGCAATAGTTTTATAATATATCTGCCCTGGTGGCAGGGTGTGGGTGGGTGGGTATGTGGGTGGGAGACGAGAGAGAGAGAGAGAGAGAGAGAGAGAGAGAGAGAGAGGTAGAAGGCAGATTTACTGAGCTGGGGAATGGGCAGAGTGAAAGTTTTGGCCTCTGTGATGGGTCAGCATTTCCTAAGTCAAGGTAGAGACTGGGAGATGTTTAGTTTTATTGGGAATTGCAGAGATGCTAAAATAGGGTCAGAGCATTTGTATCAGAAAGGGAGATTTTCACAACTGGTTTAATCTCAATAACTGTCCCATCAACAGATGAACCATGTGAGCTTTTTGGAAGAGAAGAGTGATGTCCATGTTGTAGCAACCATAGGACTGGGCTGAAATACCCCCAACTATATGCCCCAGTTTACAGGCAACAAACAGCCTTCTACCCTGCACCCTTTAGAACATGTTTTTTTTTTGCAGGGGGGAAGAGAATGTAGACAAGAACAAAATGTTTGACCTATTTATCAGGGCATCACTTGCCCTTCCTACTTGGGGCCACACACAAACACATCTACTTACAACACAGAAGATATGAGAATTGGGGTAGGATCCACCACACATCCATGTATCTCATCTCTGGGTAGGCTTCAGGAATCATCACGTAGCCAATGCAAAATGATGGCAATGTGCTGTCACAAAGCCAAAGCAAGGCAAAGTCATGTCAGGAAGCAAAACCAGGATCCAAGTGTTGCACCAGCAGCAAAGCTTTGTTGCAGCCCATCTCTTGTGAAAAATCAGATGCTTTTCACTTTTCAGCTAAATGCAGGTGGGTCAGGCTCAAAAAGAACCAAAGAACCCCTAAAATAATCCAAGGGAGGGAAGAGCAGACTTCATTCCAGTTCCTGGGGGTGGGGGAAATCATTGCTGCTCAGTCTACAAAGAGCTGAATTTACCAGAAAGGTTCTTGCTCCATGACAACGGCCATGTAAACATCCACTCTCAATGTGTCATGTACCACATCTGTTTTTTTACTTCCTTGCTTCAATTAAGGATTCCAATTCAGTGTGTGCATACACACGCATACACACACTAACTGTTTATTATTCTACACAATGGTGAAGCATCAATTATCCACGGGAACATTTTAACCTTTTGTTAAAAATAACTGACAGTGGCTAATCTGAGGTTTTAAAAGATAATTTGGATGTGCTGTTAGGCTTTCTCCAACAGCTTTGAGAAGCGAGATCATGGTGGGATGCAGTCGCAGTGGCTGGTTTCTTTGCTTGTATAATTTGACAAACATGGAAAAACAGCACACAACAAAGAATTTGTTTGTTTGTCCACAGCATCTGGTTTTCAAGAGTATATGGCCTCTGACCGTGCAGGGTCCAATTTAGCTATTGTGACTAAGGGTTGCTGACAAACCTTTTCTATGAGCCCTGTTGTATGAGACAAAAACAACACACAGTGTCCAACCACATGCCTCTGGGAAGGCCAGAAACAGGGCATGCAGACAATAGTCCTCTCCCATGGTTCCTCAGCAACAGGTACTTGAAGATCTACTGCCTCTGAACTTTCCACACAGTCATCACAGCATCCTTTTTAAAGGCATCCAAGCCAAATCTGCATCTCCTGCCAGGAAATTCCATAAGGTACGGTGGAATGCTGCACAGATTTACTCAGAAGCAACCCCCAATGTATCCTAATTAACTGGGATTAGGATTGCATCCTTAATTTCACATGGCCATAGCTATATCAAGGCTCCCTTGCACCTTTGGTAAGGAGTTGTATTAGTGCCACCCCACCCCCCACCCGCCATTCCTTGTGCCCTTGGCAAAGGGGTGTATCAGTGCTTCCAAAGCTGGGAGAGACCATGTACCAGAAACTCAAATAGGTTGCTTTTGGTCACCTTTTGTGCTTCACCAGTGACTTCTTCCATGGCCATCGGAGTCAATCTGCACTGCCTCCCCTCTTCCTCCTCAATTGGCTCACCTGTTTGCCTTTCTGCCTCCCTCCCTCCCACCACTCACTGCCTTCTCTCCTAGCCACTCCTGATGGAGTGGAAAGGTGTGGTTTTTGCACCCCATTGGGCCTGCACCCTTAGCGAGGGAGCAACCTGCCCAACCCCTAGGTACACCCCTGCACACAGTGTGACCTTTTTTCCCTTTTGTAGGCCCCAAAGAGTCTGACAATCAGTCTTACTGAAATGCTCAGGATGCGCTTTCCAATTTGCTTTGGAAAAGTTGGGTAAAAAAACCTCAAGCGAACAAACCTGACACAGCACTTTTGTTAATTTGTCAGAGGCAGATGAAAGATAGCCCAACTCCACTCAGTCCCAGCTAGGGATCTTCCTCCATTGTGTATCTCAAAATGTTGTACATGCCCATCGGCAAAATGTTCTCTGACATCCTCCTAAGATTAGTTTTCCAGTTACCTAACGACGGTTCAATTTAATTGCCAAAAAATTTCTCCTAGAGGGGGAAAAAAGGCAACAAGCAATCTATAATTTTGCATAAATGCCTTATGGCCAATTCCAATTTGTGTTTAAATAAACCAGAAATGGCATCCTGCTGGCCTAGCCTCATTAGCACATTGCCTATAGAGCAATAGCCATGCAATATTAATACATGCTGCGTGGCTCCCCTTTGACAAGACTGTATCTTGCAACTATTTAAAAAGAAAACACATGTTGATAACCAGCAATCAAGACCTCTGTTTTTGAACCTCATTATAAGGGCTGAATTAAGGGTAGATGTGGGTGCTATGATTGAACCATTTATCAGTTCCACATCATGCAGAAGAGGGGAGTTGGGACCAGACATAGTTTTAACTATTGCTGCCTGAGTATGGATGGGTTATAAACAAGATAGGATTTAAACAAATCCAAAACATACCCAACTACCTCTCTCTCTCTCTCTCTCTCTCTCTCTCTCTCTCTCTCTCTCTCTCTCCCTTGCATATACACACACCAGATCCCTGCAACTTCTGTGTTTTATAGTGTGAAATACTGTTTAGTCAACTTGATACTGTCATTATGTAGAACATAAAAGGCCTTTGACTTCCCATGTTTGCTCCTTGCATACTAAAAGCACATCACATTCCCCAAAGGCACCTCAGGGAATCAGAGACTTTTTTCAAATGTTACTTCTCCTGTACATATTGCAGCTTTACCCAAAGCTTAGAAGAAAATAATTATGCAAAACTCAATGTTGCACCAAACATCTAACACTTTTCATTAAAGCTACACTTTATTTCTTGTCGAATTGGATTTGCCAAGTGAAACTTTAAAAAAACAAAAACAACACAAAACCTTCCTTAATAGAAATAGTTTCGCCACCCACAATTTGTAGTGCTGATATTCCAGAAACCTAAGCAACATTCTGATATTGTTCCCACAGTTACATGAACAAGTCATCCTAAATACATTTGTTAGTAAACAGCAGGCCTGGGTGAATAATTTATAACCATTCAGTTAGTTAATTTGGTTTTACTTTTTCTTCCAATAACAAGCTGACTGTTCGTTCATGAGGTTTTTCTTTTCTATTTAAGAGGCATCAGTTTGCTTTCAATTATTTATGAATGTCTGTCAATGTTTTCTTTTTTCTCTTTTTAACAGTTGTGTTTCAAAATATTCACAATACAACACTTTTGCTCTGTCGACAGCCTTGGTTACAATTTCCCCTGTTTGATGATGTGAGAATCCACTGTCCTGGCCACTGCTTAGCAGAAAGAAAGAGATGTCTTAGCACAGCCAAGTCACTAGCCTTTAGGCTCCCTTTCGAACCTGTAAAACGGGAACAATCCTGTTCTACCTCACAATTCTTTTTGAACTCTAAGCAACTCAGAGGTGTCAGGAGAAAAGAGAGAGCAGAGAATCCTGCACAGAACAAGGAACTCATCTGGTTCACCACCACCCATGGAGTAAATCTGAGGATGAAACAGGAGGAAATCATGCATGGTGTAAGGATGAGAAGATTTCCTTCAGTGCATGATCTGCTGCTTCTGAACTCCATGTTATTCATCAGAATTTCCAATGTGAATGCTGGAATTTTGGCTTGTACAGTTTGCTGCTGCTTTCAGTAGCTTCCATTCATTTGCATCCTCTCCATCAATAAAATACATCACACACACAAACACCACAATCTTGATTTCAGATATGAAGATGCTGTGTGTGTGTGTGTTTACTGATGTGCAAATGGACATTGGTAAATATGAGTGATGTGCCAAAAAAATCTTGTTTTTCTTTTCTTCAACAAGAAGAAAGGTACCGTATTTTTTGCTCTATAAGAAGCACCAGACCACAAGATGCACCTAGTTTTTGGAGGAGGAAAACAAGAAAAAAAATACTCTGAATCTCAAAAGCCAGAACAGCAAGAGGGATCACTGTGCAGTGAAAGCAGCAATCCCTCTTGCTGTTCTGGCTTCTGGGATAACTGCGCAGCCTGCATTCACTCCATAAGATGAACACATATTTCCGCTTACTTTTTAGGAGGGAAAAAGTGAGTTATAGAGCAAAAAATACGGTAATTAACAAGAAAGAAATTACAACTGGTAATTGTCATAGGTGAAAGAAAATTTTAGTGAAATTCTTATAGTTGGGATATGGTTGGTTTTTTGTTGTTGCATGCACAGGAAGGGATGGAAGTAAAGGAAGAATTTTCCTCCTCTAAAGTTGACCTAAAGTTTCTAACTGCAGAAAAACAAGGAAAGAAAGAGTGTAAGAGCAAAAGATAAGGATAGGTGGCTGGAGTAATCTCAGGCTTTCTATGGACTCCACCTGAGAAGTAATATTCAATAATGGCCAGGTGAGAACATGGAGGAATGAGGTTAAACAGCTTATACCCTGCAAATCCATTCTCAATCATTTAACTGGACTCCTAAGGAGCACCCTATACACTAAGCCTGTCACAGCCTTGAAGTGGGAAAAGGAAAAGAGTCCCGAAATAAATACCATCACCAGACATGAAAGCTGCAAGTTTATGTATGATGCAAAGCATGTTTATTTCTGGAATTAAGGCTTTGTAACAGTCATTGTGCTGCTGAAGAGCATGAAGACAAATGCTGTCAGAGCAGCATTAGTATAATCTGCCAATTTAACTAAAGCTACATCGAGGCTACTGCTGCTTCACAAAACATATCTATTTGCAAGGAGGAACTGAGGTGATTGCATGCATTAGCTGGTTCATAACTCCCTTCTGCACCTGGCTGCTGCTAAAGTTTGATATATGACAAAAGCTTTTAGCAGTGAATTCATATGGAGTCTCCCTTGCATTGGTTCATTGATGTTTAGTATGATTCCCCACCCCAACCCCAACCCCCCGAAACTCTTTCAACACTCCTAGCATTTGCATGGACTATCCCATGGGTTGGATTCTTTTATGTGAAGTAAGATTCCTGGTACAAGTGAAGCTTTTTACACTCTCTGAACAATGATGCTGGAGTCAACAGCAGAAGTGGATCAACTTTATTGCTCAAACCAATGTTTCAGTACTCTTCCACTCATGGGTGGAAGCCCATCCAGAACAGCCCAGCCAGAACAGAAGCAGCTATAGAGTGGAAACTGAGGATGGGTGCCCTGAATAAATTCTCATTCACAGTTTGGGAATGGGACGAATTTCCAGATTTGTCTAACTCTGCACAACTTTTCAGCTCCGTGATGCTGAGGAAAGATAATCTGGAACATGGGGGGACCTGCCCAACACAGCGGTTGTTGTTGGTTTTTTATCACAGAGAACAAGAAAAGAGAATTAAAGCACAAAGCTGGAAATCTGTGCAATTGCTGAAAATTGATTTTTCCTACCCTCCGAGGCTCTTGTGCTTTGTGCTGCCTTCTGAAGAGCAGAAACTACATGCCTCATGCTAAGTCAAGTTCTCTGGGTCCCATACCACTTCCACGAATCCTTCTAGCCAATTAATGTTCTATTCAGAGATTCCAAAAGGCAATATACGAAGGGGAACTTTTGCTCTTACAAATTAATGTTCCTTTCATTTTGTGCTGCATTTGTGTGTGTGCTTTCTTGCTTCTTTTGTGCTTGGAAGTGCATGAATTATTACAGGGATGTGGGAAACCATCATTTCTAGTATTTGCAGGATTTTCTGTTGACAACATGGTCAGCTATTTAAAAAGATCTGAACTTCACTTATCTGGGAGCAAGCACCACTGAAGTCAGTAGATCTTACTGCTCAGTAGACATGGCTAGGATAATGCTGTAGACACCTTACTAGAACAGGAAAATAATTGTACCTGTTAATTAGACATTTTATGATTTATTTATTTTTTAAAATAGTCTTTACAGTAGGGATAGGGATGATGGCATGATATGGTCTATTCATTTACTGGTTTTTAACCCAAAGGCCTTCAACGATGGGAGCTGTAGTCCAACAATATCTAGAAGGCATCATGTTGGCTTACCCCATTCCACAGTTTTGGAGAATCCATCAAATGTCTTTCTCGGTTATTTCAAGTAAAATTATGACAACTGCATTTTGTGCTTGTAGGCATCTCTACAGAGCCCCATGTATACATATATTGTGGGTGGGTGTGTGGGTGTGTGTGTGTGAGTGAGAGAGAGAGAGAGAGAGAGAGAGAGAGAGAGAGAGAGAGAGAACTAAGCCCTTTCATTCCCATTTTCCCCCATTGCTTCACTGCACCAGGTTAGAGCAATCCCCCAATCCCATGGATTTAATCCACAAATATTATTTCTGTTGAAAGGGCATTTGCATACCCCTTAAAACATTTCACTGTCATGGTGTCTGCCGGCAAAGGAACACCACCACCACCATCTTCTCATATCATTTCATTCTTGCCTTCTTCTTTTTTAAAAAAACAACCTGAGATTGCTTCTGTGCTTTCAAGCAGCTGTTGGAGACACAGAAATTAGTCAGGTCATAGGAACCTTGGAAACTAACTTATAACCAATCAGACCATTGGTCCATCTTGCTCAGTATTGTTGACACTGATGGCATGATCTCCCCATTCCACAGCTGTGTTTTGGTTCACACTTTGCTTCAGGAAGCACAGATTTGTTAGATTCACATTAAAATCTGAGCTGAACCAAATTTCTCTCCAACTCTCTGCCATCATCCTCCATGGGGAATCCAAGCTCAGGCCCACCATGGTGTGGACTGATATTATGGCATTACTGCCATACTTTTGGGGCTGACATGCCAACCCCCAAGCAGAGCCAGACAATCCCAAGATCCTTTATAGGATTCCCTTTAAGGGGTGTAGGGAGTCCACTTCCACTTATCCCTGCTATCAACCCAGCTCAGTGCCCTCAACTCCTGCTAAAACTGTTGCTATGAAATGGTAGGGCATCATGATTAGAAAAACTTTGGTTATTGCTATGAAGGAGGAGGAAAATAACTTGATTCACTAAGCTTGTCTCAAATGCAAGAAAATTTCCTCCCCAGTCCTTTTAGGTGGCTAATGTTCATCCATAGCAAGAAAGACGGGGGAGCAGGGGGAGGCACAACCATGCAAGGAAGAAGCTACCTCACTTCTCTTACTGCCCCCCAACAGGCATAGGAAGAATCTGCTGGTAAGGGAGGATGTTGGGGAGCTGCCTTACACATTGCCCTCCCCCCACCATTGCCTTAACAAGATTTGTTGATCTTTACATAGGTGCAACAGCTAACTCTGAACTGTGATAGCCCCCCATATTTTCAAGGAGGGCCCTGAGTCACCCACAAAATTCCATGGTGATCCTCAAAAGGATGTGCCATGTCAAAGCTTCTTCACACTGGCACATCCCTTTCATGATCGCCACAGGGAAGGCACTCTAGTAATCTCAACGGGCCTCACGGAGGGGAGGGGGTGGCCTCGCCGAGGTGGCCTCAGCCTCATGGCATTGAACAAAAGGTAAGGTGTCTGGCAGTGGGGGTGGCGGGCCGAGTCGGCCTGACTGAGTTGGGGGCGATGGCACATGTGTGACATCATGCAACCCCCCCTCCCAATTTCAGGAGGCACCTCGGTACATCTGATGTTTTAACAGAGTCCCCTTTTGACATGTGGAGGTCCACTGGTATGATCCAAACGAGCTTGTAGCATCATGCAATTTCCAAAAAAACAATTCCCATGCTTGATGAACAGTTAACACTCTTTGAAAGAGAGAGAAATTGCAGCAAAAGAGATCTTCCCATGAGTTGTTTGTCAGATAAACTGGCAATCACAGCTATTCCTTGTCACAGGCTGTGAAACACAGATCAATTAAGACAATGCATGTCTGCCTAAACATGATTCAGAGCATGTATTTTGGTTATCAGTGACCAAAGTGACAGCCTGCTCTAGTTACGGCCAGCTAAAGCTGACAAGTCTCTTCACTTAGATTCTCACATGGTTTTCAATGGAATAAATTAAAGGGGGACTAGTTGAAAGCTCTTCGTGGTTTTATTTAAAAAAAAAAACAAATGTGAATGTAGGTTTCTTCAACTTTGAAGTAAGGTGGGGTAGAGATTTAAACAGCCACTCGCAGAGTTGCTACAGGTTTGATTATTATTATTTTTTACAGAGCTGGGCCCTACACACATCTCATCCCTGGCAGATTTGTATATTATATTATTTTTATTATTATTATTATTAACCAAGTGGAGAACTCTTAGGAATCTAACTCCTAAGCTTCATGGCCACAAACTAAAACAGATTCCCTCCCCAAATCTCCACTCAACTACAGAAACTGCAACAATAAAAAAAAATATATTTTACAAAAATGTTTAGTGTCATTTTACAGCTGAATTACACAATCAGTCAAGAAAACCAAAGAACTACAACTCCCCAGTCTGGCTATATCTTCATCCTTGTAATAATAGTAAAAAAATCCCACACAGTAATCAAAGATATTTCTATAAATATAAAGTACCGTATATAAAAAATGATTATCATGAAACCCATATATAAACCATACATACTAGAATTCCACTTTCTGATGTATTTGTAAAGACAAAGTTTCAGCACTCTCCAGTAACAGTATCCAAATATTTTATGCCTGTTGCCAGTCATAATGTTGTAGCTTTGCAGTGAGGGCTATACACCACACTCTTCTATACCAAGATTTTAAAGTAGCCCCTTTGAAGCCTTTCCAGAAGTTGCTCATGACCCTATGTGCTGTCACCAGAATAAATCCATTTAAAGGTTTGTCAGTCAAGTCCTGATTTTAATTTGTAAATGGGCCCAGTAGTGCCAACTCTGAGGTCTTCACAACTTGCTGGTGTGTGATTTTGTCAATTTCCTCAATTATCTGATCCCAGAATGTTGATACTTCCAGGCATGACCACCACATAAGGCTATCACATTGCTCCTATTATTGCAGCCTCAACAACATAATGCCAAAACATTTCTATTAAAATATGAAAATTTAACTTTAGTAGGATACCATATTCCCCCTTTTTCACAACAAAAACAAAAATAATTACTATAAATGCAATCAATTAAAATAAGCAGATAAAAGCATTTTTTTAGCAACTTTGTGCCTTCCAATTGTTCTGGACTATAGCTCCCACCATCCCTGATCATTTTCCATGCAGGATGGGGCTGATAAAAATTGTAGTCTAAAACATTTTAGTCTCTCTGAAAGAAAGAACCCACTTGCAATAGACATAATTGGTTATATTGATGAACTCCTTCCACAATCATGAAATCCTCCTAAAGTTCAACCAAAATCTATTCTCCTGTATTTTAAGCCATTAGATCTAATCCTTGGGCAGTAGGGAACAAGTTTTACCCCCTTTCAGATTACTGAAGAATTCATTCCATGTCTTCCATTGGTCTAAGCTAAATTTACTCAATTGCTTCAATGCTTCCTCAATCTAGATTGTCTTCTTGCCCTCCTCTGAATCCATTCCATGTGCTCTAATACCATTCTGAAAGTGAACAGACCATAGTTCACTGGCAGTACATGTTTGGTATGAAGATGGTCGCAGGTTCAATCCCCAGCATCTCAAGGTAGGGATTGGAAAATATTCATGTCTAAGATCCAGGAGAGCTGCTGCTAGTCAGCATAGACAATACTGAGGTAGTTTCATTTCTTCCTATTTATTGACACAATGCTTAGCCAAACTATGGCTTAGTCCCAAGCAATGTTCCAGCAGGATGACTAGAGAAGGAATTCAGTGGCCACGATCTTCACTGTGGGAGCCCACACCTTTGCTTGCTCATAGCAAGCCATGGTTTGGGTTCTGGGTATGTGCAAATTGGGCCAGAGACAGAATCTGAGCCTGAATGATAAGGAATAGTTGAGAGTGACTGGTTCCAGCTAAGTATGAGGACTGCTGAGGTTTGAAGATGTATGAATCCCCTGGGCTTTCTCTCTGGGTGCATGTATCAAAACACTTTGACAGACATTTCAGCACCAAGATCTCTTAGAAGAAACTGTTCAAGGCCTTCCTCTAAGATGTGGAGCAGTCCAAAGTAAAGGGACAGTGTTGGAGACTAGAAAGCTATGTAACTGAACATATTACTCTAGTAGAGCTCCAACTGGTGCAGCATAAAGTGGAACCATTACAGTACTTCCTGTGACCTGACAACTGCAGTTGTCTTGGAAACAATGGCTCCAACCCTATTTACATACATTTCCAAGCTCTCTGAATCTTTTTCAAGCATATCCCACTAGAGCCTTCCCAAATATTTATTTGGAAGGAAGGGGGTCTTTGAGAGAAATGGCTGCAGACAAAAGCATGCCATAGAGCTGTGATATGGGTTTTATTTATTTTCCCCCTTGTACATTTGCTATTTTGAAATTCAGATGATTTGCATATCAGACCATTGAGGCAATAAAACCAAGGACATTAGAGCTCACAGCAATATTGTTTCACTGTGTTAATTAGCAGGCATTTGGGGGAAATGGATGGCAACACTCTTCTCCCCATATATAATTCTATCAACAAAGTTAGGGATAAGCCAGAAGAGGAGAAGGGGGGAGTTCCTGAGCAGATTCCTGAAGCAGCCCCATAAATCCTGCTAATTAATGACAACTGAAAGGAACAAATGACTCTCGCTGATTTCAATCTCAGATTATATAGAAAGGTGAACAACACAACATGTTGCCACATTTGTCACCAAAATCTAACTAAGGGCAGCATAAAGAATCAGCAAACTCAAGAGAGAAACTATCAGGTACCAGGTATGTATATTTGTCAGTCCAACCCAGTGTCTGGGAGAATTTTATTACAAAGGGAAACAGGAGTGGGAATTCCACTGGGTCACATTCCACTGAGGTTGTGGATGGAAAAGATGCAAGTGAATATGAGCTGCTTCTTTTAGTCCTCAGATGTTACATATTTGTTATTTTCTTCATTGTTCTGATGTCATTCTTCCATTGAAATGCATTGATATTAATGACATCATTAATTAAGTACCATACATTTTGGGCATAGCAGATAGCAAAATGAATAACATAGATTTTAGCAAAACTGCCACAGAATGGAAATGAGCCCGTGATGGGACAGAAATCACTGCTTCTTCACATTCCTCTCTGCTACCTAGTCTTTTTTTAAACAAGAGATGCTAGGGATCGAGTTGGGGACATTCTGCATGCCAGACATGTGTTCCACCACTGGTCTGTGACTACTACCTGGAAAAGTTTTATTGCCTTCCCCAAACCTAGTAGTCTCCAGCTGTGGTTGGACTGCAACTCCTTTCAGCCGTTGGTCAACACTACCAATTCTCAAGGGTGATGGGAATTGTAGTCCAAAACATATGGAGGGCATTGGGCTGGAAAGGTTGCTCAAAGGGATTAAACTGACTTTCCCCAATCTTATGCCTTCTAGACATTTTGGACTACAATTCCCATAAGCCCCATCCTGCGTGACCAACATCTGGAGGGCACGAGGTTGGAAAAGGATGACCTAGAGAGATGGCATCTGTAGCCCTGATGGTTTATAACACAAAGCTAGTGTGCACAGAATGGTTTTGGCTCCAGCAAATCCCAGCATGTGGTTTCAAACATTCATGAGCTAGAAAATAGGAATTCCTTCCACAGCTGTTCTTTTACACTCAAGTTTTCAACCTGAATGCCCTTAAGTGTTCCTATATCCCCATGGCTCTAGACCAGATCCAAAAATCCACTGCACTTATGTCAGATCTTCTACATCAGGGGAATTGCCAGCATGAAAAAGAAAACAAACTCTGGTAATGTGGACATTTACATACTAAAACCCCAAAATAACTGCACTTAGGAATGTTTGCCCAGATCCCACACTAGGAATAGGAGAGAAATTTGTTTGTACTTCGAAAATCAGGGATGGGAAAAATGGATTCAGCCAGAGGGTTAGGGGCTGCCCACCTGCCAATCACACGGTGGCATATGATTTAAACTGCAGACTGTGGCTGCAACAGAAGACTCAGGAGTACCTGTTAAATGTGCTCTATAGTCATACTTTCCTGACTAAATTCAGAACTTTTTGAATTTGATACTTTCTATTGCCACAGTGAAAAAAACACATACCATTTTAAGGGAAATTTGCATGCAAAATACAAATATTAGTCAACATTGTGAGCAAATGATTATTAATATATATTTATTTATACCCCACCTGACAGAACTCAAAGTGACTTACGGGGGGTGGGGTGGGGATAGGAACAGCTAAAAAAAAATGGGGGGAAATCCATTAAAAACAATTAAACTTTTATAGAATTATAACCACACAGACACATAAAAATAAATTTAAATATATAATTACAATACAAACAGCACAGCACAGCACCAGCCCTTTCATTAAAAACAGTCAGTTCCCAAAAACCTTTTGAAACAAGCCTGTTGCTGGCAGGACAAGGAAGGAGCCAGTCATATAGTTGGAAGAGATGAGAAACTGAAAGAAATTGACAGCTCACCCACCCCATCCCATAAACTCCTGAGAGAGAAATGTCCCAACAAATTGTACATTCATAATGTGGCCACGCTTGTCTTCCTGGCTCTTGGCTAATGCATGCGCATTAATGGTTTGCAACTGTTTCCCCAGGGAGAGGACACCTGGGCATTCCATTTCAGGAAGTGTCTTCGCAAGCGCTTTAGTTTTTACACCATTTTCAGGAAGAGAAAGGCTCTTCTCTGGCCTTTTTTATTGACTACAAAACAGCCGGATAGTTTCAGAGTAATAGCAGCCATTAGGAAGGAGAATAGGAAATAAAATAAACTTTTATTGCGTAAGTAAAAGCTTTGAGTCCAGTCTCCGTGCAGACGGCCCTCTTCTTCTTTAAACTGATCGAGGATGCAGAGCCAAGCCTCCCCTCTATGGCCTATGGCTTTTTAAAAGCCACAGATCAAGTTATTTTAAATTGATCCCTGCAAGCCCACTTCCACCCCCTGCACTCAAGCACAATTTTGAGAGCTCCAAGCAAACATTCCACCTTTCCCAAGTCTTTGAGCCTTGGCATGTGCTTTGACAAACAAACAGCAGAAACAACTCTGCAGTGCAGAGAGAAATAAGATTTTTTAAACAGAGGAAAGTTGAGCAGTACATTATGTTCTGCCTACGGCAATTATCCCATAAAAGATATTGCTGTAGGAAAGTGTAAAATGTCATCCAGATCTTGAAAATGAGGTGGGGCGGGGGGAGCACGTACCAAACACGCATAAACAATCTGGTAAGCATTATTGTCCACCTTTCTTTCCCTGCCTCCAACCCCAGGAACCTCTTCTTATTTTTTAGTGCTGATGCTTAAAGTTTTAAGAGCATTGATCAGAGCAAGTTGCTGCCAAACACAGAAGAGAACGCTGAGGAACATAAAAAGTACAATTTCTAGTCACTTTTTTTCTTTCTTTTTCTTTTAGTCGAGAAAAGCTGCTTATTAGCTTTGGAAAATTGGGGCCTTGGAGACCAACTCACCTTTCAAAGAAAGCTATAAACAGATAATGGGCCTGTTTCAGTTCCCATTTAATCAACCAGACTTTGCCTCCCCCCCCCCCACATTGCCTTTACGATTAAGCCCTACATCAGATTCTCCAACAAATGTTCAATCCCCTTCAGGACACTAACCAATATGTGCGGGCGACAACCAATAGTTTTATATAAAAATTTGCATTTGGCTAACGATGGAAGGAGATGGGCGGGGGGAGGGGGTTGCACTGCATCTTTCTTTCTCCCCATCTACCTTTGCCCACGGTTGCAAGCACATTTACTCAGTTTGAAGCTGACACAGAATTTTTGTAAAACCAAATCATCAGTGAGGCCAGAGTCACAAAAGTGCGCACAAGAGTGCGGCTTGATCACAAAATAGCTAAGAACCAGTTAATGGGGAACCTAATGCTGACTGTTAAGGGTGAAGAACAACTTAACAAGGAGGGCTCTCAAATGGGATGGCAGATACAGATATGTTTTCCGCCATCTTTCTACTGTATAGAGAGTGTCATAATGGAAAGCTCCTATGGACTCTTCTGTCCTGTAGTTCATAAAGTCTGACCAATTAGGAATTTGGTGTGAGCCTCCATCTTGAACCCCTGAGGGAAATTTATACCATAAAGCCTTCAGGGATGGCACTTAAAACAAGACTAAAACTCTAACAAGTTGATATTCGTGGAAAGACTATCTCCTTCTCTGCATACCCTTATATGATGAGATTGGCAGAGAGTGCCTTCTTGGTAGTTTCTCCACCCTCAAAGGTTTGGAGCAGTGGCCCAGGAGAAGGACAATCTCTGTGGTGGCCCCTAAGCTGTGGAACTCCTCACAGAGGTGCATCTGATACCTTCATTAAGCACCTTCTGGCAAATGCTGAAGGGCAGATGATGGCGGTTTCACTCAGCGGTACATCACTGGTGAAACCTCTACCTTCTGAGTCCCTCTGCCTCCAACACCCAGCTTGCAACTTGTTTCTCCCTTGGTGCTGGTAGCAGAGGAACTCAGAAGGTGATGGTTTCACCAGTGATATACCGTTGAGTGAAACTGTCAACGCAGCCTGTACCTCATACTAGTCCTGGGTGATATATTGATTTATATTGCCGAGTCTTTGCATCCAGCTGTTAACCAAAAGGTTGGTGGCTTGAGCCCACCCAGGGATGACTGTGGGCAGAATTCCTGCATTGCATAGGGTTGGACTAGATGACCCCCAAGATCCCTTCTAGCTCTACAGTTCTATGAATCACCTATTTATCCAGCTGGAAAAGCCTATTGGAACAAAAATGTCTTCAGTTGTTTCTAGGAATTGCGGATGGGGGGCACCTGCCATATTTCAACAGGAATGCTATTCTACAGAATATGGGCAGCCACACTAAGATCCCTGCTCCAAGTTACTACAGAGCAGGATTCTGAGATCTTTTGAGGTTACAGGAGAAACCTCCACAGCAGTAGATGGGAACCTAAAAGCAACTAGGGCATTACAGAAGACAAGAGGTCTTTTGGATGTTCATTTGGCCCACCTTCCCATCCCCTTGAGTGTTTTTTTGCTACCTGGAACAACCATTATGTTTCTATCCTCCCCTTCTTCCCCATATAGTAAAAACAATTAAAACCAAAACACATTAAAAACAATTACGGTACAAAGAATTATGAGCACCTAAAAACATTTAAATGTGTCCTTGGACTCTGATAACACTTCTTGCTTGGCTGCAGGGAGGATACAAAGTGATGTCTGCTTGTCTGTAGAAACACGTCTATTGTACCAAGGAAAAATAAACATTCACAGTTCCACTCACTTTTGCCTGTAGTTCTACTTTCCATCAGCATATGGCCCCTAGAAGGAAATCCAGCCCTCATACAGAGAAGGGTTCACCATCCCAATTTTGTACTGTTTCAAATATCTCTTTCCCCCCATTTTGTATAATAAGTCTTTCACTTTCACTGGTTAAATTGGATGGGGACAAAAAACCCCAAGAAGCAGTCTTTGACTCTGTTTTGTGCTCTCATAAAATTGCTTGCAATGTAGAAAGAAGAAATAGCTATTTGTTTGCCCTAATCTTTTGTTTCATCCAGTTAATAAATGTTCCTTATGCTTAGGGAGACCAATCCCAGTTCCACACCCTGTAAGGGGCATAGTTTTGGAATGCCAGTATTATTTTTCCTGGCTTGGTCAAAGAACAGCATTGCTGGTAAAACAACAAAATAACATGTTTGCAAAATGGAAAAGAATGAAAAAAGCTTTCCAGGTTTTTAAAAAATATTTATATAAAAATGAGTGCATGTGGGGTGGGGTGTCACACTATTATACAATGCTGGGAAATGGTCTCCAAGGAGCACTTTATATCAATAGAAAAAACAAACATCTTTTGTGCAGTAAATATCTGGAAGGGAATCAAATAATACCCACACAAAAACTTTTTGGGGTTGTTTTTTTTTTTTTTGCAAATTACTGCGAACACACATTAAACAAAATGAGCTACACAAAAAGGAAGTTGGATTACAATTGATTTGCATACACATGGACATGCACACTATATTATTTTTTATGCCACTCCAGAAGAAAGTGTAATCACACTTCTGTACAGAATCACAAGGTTGTTTAAAGCAGACTCCTGTGCTAGGTTCATGCACATATATGGTATGGCTCGTTTTATTTAACCCAACCTAATATGAATTCCTATTGAAAAATTACCACTTTACTGTATACTACTTTAGTCAGAACGCACCTGGAGTACTGTGTCCAGTCCTGTGCACCACAGTTTAAGAAGGGTATGGACAAGCTGGAACATGTGCAGAGGAGGGCGATCAAGGGTCTAGAAACCCAGCCTGATAAGGAACAGTTGAAGGAATTGCATATGTGATCCTCAAAACTATAGTGGGTTAGTTTCACTGCAATTTACATAGAGAATTGGCAAGGGACTACCCTTAGCCTCAAGCTGGGTTTTGTTAGGCCCATCACAACTTTTAGGTAATGCACTAGAAAGAAGAAGCACTAAATTTGGCACAATGAATGCACTTGTGGAGTCACTACCAACCAGCAGGTTAATGGTGGCTCTGTCCAGTTGTGTGGAGAGCTTGAGGCTTGCAGAGAGAGCATGTAGTGTCTGGTGAAAGAAATCAGGACAAAGAAGAAAGCAAATAAGCAAAGGACATTGGACAGCTCCAGGGGATTCTACTAGTTGTCCCACCCTAGGGCAGTTACAGGAAAATGTTGTCTCAGCAGGGAGGCAGAACCAACTGAAGCCTTTTGGCAGATTTCAGATGTGGCAGGCTTTGCCTCCCTGGAAGAACTGGATAGGTGTTTAAATGCTCTTTGATTTACTTTGCAAATATCTGACTTCTGCAATGCAGGGGAGATAGCAATGCTGCAACAAACTCACATTTTGAGCCAGTGGTGTAGCCTACAAAAGGTACAGATAGTCCTTCCTCTGAGGAAGCAGCCCAACCTCATTCTTACCAGACTTCTTTCCTGCATCCTACAAAGCCCTTGGGTCATTGGTAATGACACCTCCTTAGTGCAATCCCCTCTTCTCCTGTATGAAAATGGTTATCTGGTTTATTTTGAAGAAATGTCTCCAGGTTAGAGACACATTTAAAGCACCAACTTTCCAACAGTAATAGCATGTAAATAATTACATTACATAAAAGCAATATTTGGTTTCATTTGTCTGGTATAAAATGTTCCCCTTTGTATCATTATTCTTATTTTCATAATATGGTGGCGGAATGTGAATGCCAATGTTTTCCCTGCCTTTGTTCCCCACCTTGTTCCTAAGAGTAAGTTTGTCTCTCCCTCGCCTTCTTCCAACTCTGTGCAACCCTGAAGCTATTTCACTTGTCACAACTAGTTAATGTGGGGTAAATGACAATACCCTTTACTTTTTAACTTCTGACACTCAGCTGAACTTGCTTTGAGAGGAAAAAAAACAGGTAGAAATATGATCTGAGAAAAACAATGGGGGGAAATAGCTATAAGGCATAAGAAATAAGAATTGCTTTTGAGCTTGTGATAAAATTATTTCAAAGTGCCAGGTAAATTGAACAAGTGGCCTTTTACTACAGTGTAGTCTGTGACATGACAACAAATTTCAGTCATCAGTGTCATAGCAGAGGACCACTTACTTCATAGAGATAACTTCATCGGGCATCATCTACCAGCACAGCCTGATTCATGTTTGCTCAGAATGCAGCCCAGCTTGCTCCTAGGCAAGTGGATCCAGCAGTCAAGAAGGCAGTTACTGCATGTAGAGGGAAATGAGGGACAGATGGGACTCGTTAACCTGGGAAGGTAGTCCATCTAGCAGAAGCAAAACTCTCATTCTAAACCTATGCTGTCTTGTGGATACACTCATGAGAAAGGCTTCAGGAGTAAACCCTGAGGAAAAATCAGTACCCCTGGATGAACACTCCATTGTCTCTCGAGACAGACAGGTGGCAACATTTGTTGATTACATTAGTAAGGATGGGGAATCTGTGGCTCTCCAGATACCACTGACCTGCAGTCTCTCTGAACATTGACCATGTTGGCAGGAACTGAAGGGAATGGGAGTCAAACAGCAGTAGTTTTCCCATTCTTTTGTTACTGCAAAATTCAGGTGGTTCTTGGCCAACAACATGACCAACTTGAGTCTGCCCATAGGAAGTGCAGAATGTTTTAGCCACACATTCTTGTTAGCTGTTGTGTGTCATTTGTTAATTATAATTGTTTAATTCACAGTGAAATGCCTGTGTATTGGAATTATATTTTATTTCAAAGAAGCTGAGCCTGTGCTGAACATCACAAGATATTGCATGGAATTATTTTTGATCTTCTTGTTCTGTTTCGAAGAAAGATCTGCAAGTAAAGTTTTTTAATGGTATCTAATGGGTCTGGGCAATGTTTCATTCCTAAAGGAGTAAGTTTTTTATGCATCCAGTCACTTTCATCTGTGCAGTATTAATATCTGCAATATCACTGACAGACACAAGGATCTTTCTTGCCCTGGAAAATCAGGTTGTGAAGTCTTCTGATTGCTTGCTTTGCATAAAAAGCCTCCAAGCAATCTTGAGCATTTTGTTGGCTAAGTTCCAACTATTGCATCCATTCACACCTTTTACTTAAATGGTGTTCAAAAGCAATTAAGCAAGAGCAATCAATAACAGAAAAAGAGAGCAATTAGATCATGAAGACAAACATAGTCAGACAGTGACTAGAAAGAAACTCTGATTTAATTCCTTTCCCCAAAGCTCAGTGAAGGAAGGTCAAATCCGAAGAACATGCAAGCCTGTCCCCTGTTCTTCTCTTATTCCACAAAAACTTATATATGCCATAATTACAATTTGTATTCAAAGGTGCTGTAAACTCTTTTGTTACTTCTAACCAGGATAGTCATCCTGGCACTCTTTGGTTGGCTCATTTACCTGGGACAAGGGAGAGATGAATTCAGAACACCTGGTCTTTGTAAGAGTTGCCCTTCAGCCCAGTGGACTCTGAATCACCCCTTGAATGCATACACGGATTCCAGATTGAAGAAGTCAATCAGTTGTCTTGAGAATATTTATTGATGTATGAGTGAATCTCAGTGAGTTTGGCAATGGTTTACTGGTGAGCTTATTCATGCAAGCATTTGAAACTTTGAAAGACAAAGAAACAGTGAGAAAATAAAGTGCACTGAATGGTTTATGCTCTTAGTAACCATTGGGAAGGTTCCAGGGAACATTGCTGAGAATGGGTATAGGCATTGTCTATGCAGAGTCCATTCAGTGAAACTCCTCTAATGTTTCTTGACAAAGTCATTTAGATGTTGCCTTCAGGGAGGCAATGAAGAATGAGAGAGCGCTTTCTCCGGGAAGTGTCCTGAATCATGAGCCACCATGACTCAGTATTCTCGTTCTCTCTCACACACACACATACACACACAAAACCGTATCTTCCATGCCCTATAAGCTTATTTTCATGCTTCCATGCATACAAAATTGGTGAGCTCATGAGACAGAGAGTTCATTGTATATCAAACTGTGCACTCACTGTGAACAGCTGATAGGATTGCCCAATGCCTGGGATAGTCTTGGGCAGCTTGGGAACTGGATTTTTCCTACTTTACTGGCCCATTGCCAATAAAGTGTCCTCACAGACACTTTCTATTTCGAGCCTTTCAGTTTCTAAGGTCCCAGAAGTCCTGACCAACTACATTTTGCATGGATCTTTGCACTGGGCATGACCTGCATATAAGGTCTAGAGGCCTAAGGAAGGCCACCTGACAGCCTTCAAATTCCTTGTCTTTCTTCATGTTGTGTTGCTGTTGTTGCTTGCATTTATTGCCCACCTTTTTTTTCTCTAAGGAGCTTGAGGTGGTGAACAATCAAGGTGTTTTGTGCAATCAGGACCCTGATTCTCGTGACTCCAGAGCACACAGAGGGAATGTATACCACATGCATAGATACTTTTCAGACCGTCACATGAATAGATGGAGGTCAGAAGGAAAGACAGCAGGCACCAATTCAAATCACCCACGTATTCACTGAATGTGTAAAAAGACATTAGGGTCACATTCACACCATTCATTTAAAACACTATGATACCACTTTAAACTGCCATAGCTTCCTCCAAAGATTTCTGGGAGCTGTAGTTTGTTCAGAGTGCTGAGAGTTGTTAGGGGACTCCCTAATCCCCTCCCAGAGCTTCAGTTTCCAAAAAGGTTTGACAATCAACCCCCCTTCATGGGGAACTCTGGGAGAGGTAGCTCTGTGAGGGGAATAGGGGTCTCCTAGCAACTCTCAGCACTTTGAACAAACTATAGCTTCCATAATTCCTCTTTAAAGTGGTATCATAGCACTTTCAATGTAAGGTGTGAGTGTGCCCTAGGTGTCCTCTGTTTTGCAACTGGAAGAAGATTCCAATCTACATTCTTTCCCCTTGAACCAATATTTCACTCTCCCTCCCCTATTTCCACAGTTCCCGTATTTTGTTGATTACTCTCAATTTGATTACTCTCTCCCACCTGCAACACTGAATGCTTTAATTTCTCCACCATTTCAGTGCCTCCAGAGCACCACTTCTTTCCATTCATCAAAAGCTGGTTTTGTACCATTTAATTCAGTTAAGTGTTTTTGGGCTAGAAGGCGTCGTCGTACAAAATAAACTTTATGTTAAACTTAATTACATGGTGAATTATTTTGGAAGGGGCATGTCAATTTGGCAAGGTCTGGATGGGAGTGTTATGTAAAACAAGATTTATGCTGGAGAGCTTGCAAATTAAAGGCCTCTACTCTACAATCCACTCAAGCCAGGCTCACATCAACACACATTTAAAGGAAAAGAAAGACAAATGTGTGCCTTGTAGCTGAATCCATTACTTCTTCCTTATTCACTAGAGTTGCCCCCTATGGAGAAGTTCAGTCTGTGGGGTTCCTCTAGCTCTGAAGGAAGTGAATTAAGTTTTGATAAAGTCTAGTGAAATTTCCAGTGGGGATGGTCTTCACCACATCCCTACTATAAATGCAGAGATATATATTTTTTGTACTTGACTCAAAGTGCTACCAGCAATATGGCCAGCACATATGGATGAATGGAATAACCTTCATGGAGCAGTTGTTTCTATGTGGCTGATCACCAAGCCAAATTGTGCAAATGTTGAACTTAGTTTCCAACGTTTTATTGCAATGCAGATAAGTTTCTTTCACACAGTTTGTCTCCATGTTACCATCAAGCATTGCAGGCAGGCATGGTTAAACAAAAACAAAAACGAAAGAACAAAAACAAACAAAAACAAAACAGCATCTGTAGTGCTGAAAAGATTAGGGATGGGCAAATTTGTCAATTTCTGTTTCTCTCCATTTCTCTTTTAACCCAGTTTTCCACATTTCCACATTTGTTTGCTAAAGTCCTCATGGACATTCATCAGCATTTCCGTATGAATTTCTCCTAATATGCACCTGTCTGTATGCATTCTGGTTTGTTTTGGTATTTTTTTGTAATATACATATTTTGAAAAACAAGACAAGGGATGTGGAACATTTCAGAACTTGATCCAGTAGAAAGAGTGAAGCAATGCTTGAATTACAATAGAGAGGCAGGTGAGATGAGCCCCAGCCCTTCAGTGATTGTTGTTAGGAGGATTCTGGGACAGGACACAAGTGGGCATCAGGATGCGTAGCTAGTGCAGAGATGTGGAACTGGGAAACTAGATTCTGTTTTACACCAGCTCCCATGAGTCCCACCCAGCAAAGCTAATGGTCAGGGATGATGGGAGTTGTAGTCCAACCACATCTAGAGGGCTACAGGTTCCCCACCCCTGGTGTAAACAATAGCAAGTTACACCAAGTCAGCCCATTGATCCATTTAACTCAGTATTAGGGAGAATCCTATGTTGGTAAAATATGGGTTAGGTCATAGCTCAGCACACAGAAGATCTCAGGTTCAATCCATGGCATCTCCTGCCAGAAGTCCTAGAGAGACACTGTCAGCCAATGCAAATAATGTCTGGATGGACATTGGTCTAGCTTGGTATAAAGCCACTTCCTATGCTCCTTGTCATAGAATATACAAAGAAGGATTACACTTGCTGGTCCCAACACTATGTTCAGTCCAACTCCTGAAAAACATACTAAAACTCTACATGGAGCCTGCAGCTGCTTGTACAGGCACGTAGGCATAGCAATGAACACGGTAGGGGAGAGGAGGGACCAGCAATCCCACTCCTCCCCATGTGCCTGTTCATTAACCTTGGTAATGTCAGCACAATCCTTGTGAGCAGCCGTCCCAACCTAAGCAGTTTCCAGCAGCCTGTCTCTCTTCCTCCCAAGGTAGCCATCTTGTGAGAAGCAACCGCGAGTTGCAGAAAAGTGCTGGCTTCTTCGTATGCAACCCCCCTTCAGAGAAAATGTAATTTTCTCAGACACTGTGCCATGCCACCCCATATGTCATTGTCTTTTACACAAGAGTTGCCTGGCTGGAAATGAAAAATGGGCAAAGCTCCCAGTGTGCGAATGTGTGTATGCCTGAATGTATGTGCGCCTCTCTCTTTTCTCTGCCGTCTGCAATCCTTGGAATTCTCAAGGCGTTTATTTGTCAAAAGCAGTGGAGCAGTGGAATTTCTGCAGCACGTTCCTTCCATGAGAGCCACAGAGTTCAAAGACGGCTGCAGCGTGCAAAATAATAAAGACGAAATGAACAAAACAGGCTTTTGAGGGACAGCCTTGCAGGACTGTCTTGGGAAAGAGGAAGCTGCCTTATCAGAGCACTGGTCCACCTAGTCTAGGATGGACATGCAAGTTGAGTATTGCCCCTCCATACACCAACCCTCTCCAGAGATTCAGATCAGTGTCCCCCCACCCTTGGTACTACTACTACTACTACTACTACTACTATTATTATTATTATTATTATTCTTATTATTATTACTATATTTGTATACTGCCTTTCTTCCATTTGGGGATTCAAGATGTGTAAAACATTTAGAAAACAACATTTTTAGAAGACAGAGTAATACAACAAACTAGTTAAAAACAATAATGATAATGCATTTAAAACCAGGAATTAAAAACAGTTTGCCCTGGCAGCAACCCAATGATCAGCATCATCAGCCCCTTAGTTTTCAAAAGCTTTCTGCCAGAGGAAGTATAACAAAGAAAGAGTCAGTCTATATTCTCTTGGGAGGAAATTCCACTGTATGAGAGCAGCCACACACAAAAAGGCACACTGGGACCTGTCACATGTAAAAGAAAATGTTCTACAATTAAACTATAGACCTTCCCAAGCTGTTTTATACAGTCAGCTCATTGGTCCATCCAGTCTGGTTTGTCTCCACTTACTGGAAGTAGCTTTCTTGGGTTTCAGGCAGGAGTCTTTGACAACTTTACCTGAAGCTGATGGAACTAAAGATGGGGCCTTCTACATCTGCTCCAGACTGAGTTTTACCCAAGCTGTGATGGTGCCGGATGTTGGCGGTACACACCCAGCTCCTTCAGGACTCCACAGAGCACCCACCCCAAGGTGGGTGAGCAAGGCATTCTATTTGAGGTGGTCCAGAAGAGTACCTATGCCACCATCACTTTTCCATGGTGGCTAGAAACCCTCTTCTGAAATTAAACTTTAAGGTGTGTTTTTCAACTCTCAACTAAATTTAAAGGATAATTTCTAGGCACTGTGGAAAAGCAGCAATGGTGCAGGCACTCTCCTGGGTCACCTCACCCAGAATGCTTCATTCTGAGGAAGGACCCCCACCATCTTCAGAGCAACCCAGAGAGACCAATGGTGCTCTTGTCATGCTGCCTTCAGCAACGTCCTTTTAAAGTAAGCAGGAAGAGGGACAGAAAGCAAGAGGAGGAAGAGGAATGACATCTTCTGCCAGCCCTAGAAGCAGCCAAGGTTCTTCATCTCACCCGCATGAGTCTTCACCCCCCCACACCCCTCACATGCCAAAGAATAATGCCTGTTATGGTCTAGAGAAGGCTTCCCCAAACTTGGACCTCCAGATGTTTTTGACCTACAACTCCCATGATCCCTAGCTAGCAGGACCAGTGGTCAGGGATGATGGGAATTGTAGTCTCAAAACATCTGGAGGGCCGAGGTTGAGAAAGCCTGGTCTAGAGGGAGAATAGATAGCAGGCATAAAGTACATTATAGATAGTGGCTTTAAGAAATCCCCCAGTTGTAACCATGGGAGCAGCTGAATTAAAAAAATAATAATACTGGTGATCCAATGTATCTTCATCAATTAAATGTTCAACGGTTTAAGCATACAACCTCCATAAGCATAGACAAATTGCATTCATAAATCAAGATGACAATGTAATTTGAGCCTCAAGATGATAACGCAACTCCACAGCCCTCTCATTCTAGGTCAAGCTTAACTGACCTCTCTAAATTTTGAAAAGAAAGGGTGGGGTCATCACAAGTTCCATTCTGAAAGAAGTGCTTTTGTCTGGATGAAAACTATTGGGGAAGACAAATATTTCAAAACAATTCTGATCTGATACTCCCATCAACATTAACTCAAGTACTAAATGAAATTAAGAACTGAGCAATATGAATTCAAATGTAGGAAGGGCAGTAAGATCTTCAGACCATTGAAGAATGGTCATTAACTTTTTCAGCCTTCAAGTATATGCCTCTTTGCAACCATAAGAGCTCACATGATCCACTTTCATTGGATCCAGAAGGTATGATAAAGGTGAAGGTGGTGCCTTCAGAAGCAGCTTCTGTATCTAGAATCAGTAAGGGCCCCACCCTCCCAAGCCAGGTGGAAATAGGCCCACAAAGCAGGGAGCTGGTCTCACAGAATTCACAGATAATATGGTCTCAAGTACCTCTAAATGTTGCCAATTCCCATCAACCCAAGCCATCATGGCTAATGGTCAGGGATTATGGAAACTGCAACCTAACAGTCTATGGAGGTTGCCCTTTCATTTTGGATATAAAGTCTTTTTTGGCTTGGTGTCTGCAATTCTTGTTTATTGCATCAAAACTTAAGAGTCAAGGACAACAACACAGAAAGATCTCCAGGAACAATGTCTTTACCATAAAATAGACATAGGTGAATGTGTTTTGGAAAGTAATGGCAAAATACTTTCACAGTTAGTATACTGAAAGTTACCATTGCTTCAAAAATGCTCTCATAGATGGATTTGGATTCATGCAAATGAACTGGATTGTTTCTTCACTGTCCTTGAAAGACTCACAATTTCTCTAGGTTGTCATCACCAACATTTGCCTGTTATCATGCCATGTTGAAAACACACACACTTAATCAAATTTATCATTTTGATCATGTTTTATAGACAGCTGGGTGCATAAAGATTTTTATGGTGAGCTTTTAAAAAGGAGGATGGGGCAAAATTAATTTTATACTCTCCTGGATTAATGGTTTAGTACATGTTTTAGCATTACTTTCTGGCTTTGTGATCCCTTTGTAAAAAGAAAAAGGCGCTGACCACTAATGAATGGTAATTTTAATGTCTCTGTTTTGTGCTGGAATATTTATTAACTGATTTAAATTCTGATACTTTTACATTTGGGAAGGCAAGAAAATAACAAACACATTTCATCTAAGTACAATTACACAGCATTCTATTTTACCACCTAAAATGCTACCAGCCCCATCGCCACTCTGTTTGCACTTAGTTCTGAAAATATTGCTGTTGTGCTTTTACCTACAAAGGTAGATAACTCCTTGTTTGCAACAACATTTACTTATTTCCCTTTCCTTTCTTACTCTCCCAATCTGACTTCAACAAGCCTTCAGGAAGCTTGCAAATAATCAAATGAAAAAATACAATGCAGTAACTCACAGAGAAAACATCCTAACGGCATCCACTGTTTGTGCCATATATACAACTTTAAGCTGAATGGGTTTCAGGGAAGGGGGAGAAACATGTTTGCTTCAACTTCACATTTTAATGCAAATCCTTACCACTGCTCCCAGCACTACCATCTCATTCACACATCGAGATTATTCAGCTCTTGTTGTTCTGTGTGGAAATTGCAGCATTTCAAAGAAAGGTAGCTTAAAGGTCCTGGGATTTCGACATCCTAAATTTTGAACCCCTAAATTTTGCTTCCAGGACCAGAGGGCTTTCTGTGGCACCTTCCCTGTGGAACACCCTCCCATCAGATATCAAGGAGATAAAGAACTACACCATTTTTAGAATACATCTGAAGGCAGCCCTGTACAGTAGTACCTCGGGTTACAAATGCTTCAGGTTACAAACACTTCGGGTTACAAGCTCCACTAACCTGGAAGTAGTACCTTGGGTTGCGAACTTTGCCCCCAGATGAGAACCAAAATTGTGCTGCAGCGGCACGGCGGCAGCAGGAGCCCCCATTAGCGAAAGCACGCCTCAGGTTAAGAACGGTTTCGGGTTAAGAACGGACCTCTGGAACGAATTAAGTTTGTAACCTGAGGTCCCACTGTATTGGGACGTGTGGTTTTTTTTGCTAATAGCCACCCAGAGTGGCTGAGGAAACCAAGCCAGATGGGTGGGGTATAAATAAAATAACAATAACAAACAATTACAATAAAAATACCATATCAAGTAAATAGGATCTATTTTTGAAGTACCATTAATATGTCAGGTGTTCTGACAATGCAATGTCCCATACTTTCTCTAGCCACTCCTCCTGAGGAGGAGGTGATTTGGCCTTCCAATGGGCAGCCAGTGTCAATCTGCCTGCTGCAAGAAGCATGAGCATAAGAGATTTATGCTTGATAGATGACTTGATCCCACACTCCAAGGATAGGAGTGCCAAAGCTGGGTCTGGGGAAAGATTTCTCATCCTGGTTTAAAATTATTGTATTGATCAAAAAGCTGCTGTTTCAGAACACAACAGGACTGCAACATGGAAAGAACGGTAGAAAACGGGGTAGAAGTGCTCACATTATAATCAGGAGAGTTAGACAAGACAAGACAGAAGTACTGATTTGGGGGGAGAGGAGGTGGGCAGGTGTGGGAGGACTCCCTGGTCCTGAATGGGGTAACTGTGGCCCTGAAGGACCAGGTGCACAGTCTGGGAATCAGTTTGGAGTCACAGCTGTCCATGGAGGCGCAGGTCAATACTGTGTCCAGGGCAGCTGTTTATCAGCTCCATCTGGTACGTAGGCTGAGACCCTACCTGCCCACAGACTGTCTCACCAGAGTGGTGCATGCTCTAGTTATCTCTCACTTGGACTACTGCAATGCGCTCTATGTGGGGCTACCTTGGAAGGTGACCCGGAAACTACACCTAATCCAGAATTCAACAGCTAGACTGGAGACTGGGAGCGGCCACCGAGACCACATAACACTGGTCTTGAAAGACCTATGTTGGCTCCCAGTATGTTTCCAAGCACAATTCAAACAAAGTGTTGTTGCTGACCTTTAATGCCCTAAACGGCCTCGGTCCAGTATACCTGAAGGAGCGTCTCCCCCCCATTGTTCTGCCCGGACACTGAGGTCCAGTGCCGAGGGCCTTCTGGCTGTTCCCTTGCTGCGAGAAGCCAAGTTACAGGGAACCAGGCAGAGGGCCTTCTCGGTAGTGGCACCCACCCTGTGGAACGCCCTCCCACCAGGTGTCAAAGAGAAAAACCACTACCAGACTTTTAGAAGAAATCTGAAGGCAGCCCTGTTTAGGAAAGCTTTTAATGTTTAATAGACTATTGTATTTTTATATTTTGTTGGAAGCCACCCAGAGTGGCTGGGGAAACCCAGCCAAATGGGCGAGTATAAATAATTTATTATTATTATTATTATTATTATTATTATTATTATTATTATTATTATTGCAATATGCCCCGTATTTGAATGCACCCAATGACAGACAGGCTAACACACACACATACACACAGACAAGCCCACCAGTTGGTGTGTGTGTGTGTGTGTGTGTGTGTGTGTGTTTTCCTTTGCAAAGCATGTGTTCTGTCCCTGATCTCCTCCCCATCTCGATGGCAGTTAACAAGGCAGTAGGACCAGGGACACAGCAATGAAACTCAGCTACTCCATGGAGCTCCTATACTTTAAACCAATTTATGAAGTCATGGAAAGAACATATTTTACTACAGATTGCTGTGAATTGGGAATGCATTGAGAGAGTGAGCTATTAAAAAACGTTAGCTGAGATGCTGTCAGGCTGAGAGCCGGCATGCTCTTAAGCTTAATTAGGAAGAACTGAAAGTAGCATTTCTTATTTGCTTAGCAAAGCAGGCTTTTTCCAGAAAAGGGGGGGGGGTTAAATGCAGCTGTTGGCAGATGCTTTACTGCAAGATTATTTACCCTATACATTTGTGACACACAACTGAACAAATCTTTTTTGACATCCCTTGAAATAAGAGCCTGCTATTTATTGTGGGGGTTTTTATATATCTCCTACTAATAGAAATCACTAGCAGGTATGACAGAACTTCAAGTGCGCTTTTCAAAGCAAGCATCCCCACCAACAATCTTTTCACCAAATTACACATTTCTCCAGCATGTCTGGTGTATCCAAGCATCATTTGTTTAAAATGGACTCACAGGCTTCCAAATTATCATATGAAATGGGGGGGGGGGGACTTGTATTAAAGTTGTCTAACATTGATAGAAGTCTGCATTGGGGAAGATTGTTAACACAGGGCCCATTAGTGCAGGCTGAGGGAATAATTTCTAAGTGCCCAGTCATGAGGGAGAGAGCTATAGTTCCTTTGTGGGACTCACTAAGGCAAATTAAGATAGTTGGTGACCAAAGAATTGTGATGATATGACAGGCCTCCAAGGCAGAATTATTTTTTATACACTTCTCCACCCTTCCATTAGGTCTTGTAGCTTTGCTTTGCATTCTCATATTTTGCCCAGCAGACTTTGAAAACTTCTTTAGTAGACTTTTTCAGGGCTTTTTAAGGAGAAAAAGATTCCAGTACTCAACATGAATTTGTTGCGTGTCGAGGTCCCCAAGCCACCCCCCCAAATAACTCACAACACACACTTAATTTTTTGTTTAAGGTTTTTGGCATAATTTTGGCCACAACTTTATTTAAATACAAAACCGTGAGTGGTTGTTTAGGCATTGGTTAAGACTATCTGTCCCCCCGCCTGGGGACAGAACTGACTTCTGGGCACCACTGAAAGACAGTGCGGGGGAAAGCAAGTCGGGGAGAAATGGAGCTGAGTCACAGACCCTCAATTCTCATCCGCATGCTCCCCGAAGGCTTGCCGGCCCTAGTCCCATTCCAGGGATTGGACGAAAAGATGGCAAGCCCCAGGATTCCTTTAACGGAATTCCCTTTCCGCAGCAACCATGGAGGGGCAGGCCCAGCCTATCCTAACCCCTCCTCCACCAATTTATAACCAATGCCTAACCGCAACCTTACAAGTTGTGACGATTTGCTACACAGTAGGCAAAAACCAAATGGCCCAGCCAATCAGCCAGATGGACAAAATTCCTACCAAGCCCCTGCCCCAATGGCAGACGACCCCATGACAGGCATAGCAAGGTCAATGCAACAACCCCTTACTGAAGGGCGGGTGGGCGGGTGATCCGTTGCACACAGCAAAGAGAAAGCTCCAGGCTGCGTGCAGAGTATTTAAACATTTTACCCCTCCCACCAAAATTGCAACCTAACTTTTACCCCAGCAACCCAGTGAACCAATCACTGCCCAAGGCCATCTTTAGAGACCCTGCCTGGTAACAGAGGGGTGGCTCAGTAGACCCCACTGCAACACATGCTCTCCATGAAGGAGAACACGCTTTACAGTAAGCGCCACACTTTCAACTTTTTTTGGGGGGAGTGCCATACTGCATAGCATTGAGTACCCCCCATAAAAAAGACAGTGGCTCTTTATATATATCTAGGGTCATCAACATATCACTATCCTCTAGCAGTGTCAGTGGTTGGAAAGGATGTGATATTTTAAATGGAAATCTGAGTGAGAGAATGTGCAAGGAGTCCCAGGATCAATCCCCAGGCACACTGGACTAGGAAGACCCCTCACTGAAATCCTGAAGATTTATTCCCTGAGTGGTTTACAAAACAGAATCAAAACAAACAGCACTAAACAAGAAACAGAAATGAATGATAAAACTTCTTTCTTAGCAGGGATAGACTAAAGCAATGCTCAACTCAGAGTCAAAACCATACCATAAGAGTGAGAGACAAAGGTTTACTTTAAAAGCCTGTTAGCTGAAAAGCCCTGGGCAAAAAGAACATAAAGACAGCAACAGGTGACCTCTTTGGATGGGCTATTGCACTGCTAGGGAGCCACCCCCAAGGTAGTCTTATTCATGACTATCCTGGCTTGGTACCTGAGGCAAAGGTGAGAGGGAAGCTAGATCCCCCAGGAAAGGGGGAGCAGTTGAGGCACTCCAGAAGTGTAGGGTCTTGAGGAAAAGCAGAGATTAAGCACGATGAGGCAGTCTAAAAAGGTTGTGATGCAAAACTGAGTCAAAGTAGGCAGGATTCCAAAAGGAACATGTCAGCAGGAGCCAAAAGGTCAGTCAGGGTAGGAAGCAGATAGAAGCAGCTAGTCTGCACAGACCTGGTCCAGCAGCTAACAGCCTGCAAATGACAGCTTATGGAGCCTAGTCACCCAGACCCTGTCCAGCCCCAGCTGCCACTGGTTAGCTCACCCATCCAGGTTCCGTGGTTCTAAAGAATCATTTGCTTCTTAGGTACCCTTTACTCCTGGGGAGTCTAGTCTTTTAGGGCTTGAGGCACCAGTTCCATCACTGGGTAGCTGCACCTGCCTCTTCTCATGTTGATATTCCCAGAGGCTGAGAGGGAGTTTGGTCTTGCCCGCTGGTTCCACAGATGAATATGCTTTCACATGACAGTCACAGGTCCCTCCAGGCCTCTGCTGCCACTGGGCCAGCCATCACTGCTACTAGATTGCTGCATAGGTGGCACTGAAGTCGCCTGCCCCCTTATAAGGCCTTCAGACTTCATGACTTCAGGCTCATCACTGGACCTTGGGGTCTTCATTTCAATCAGGTCAAATGATTGGCCATTCTGGATCAGGTAAAATGAGGGCATCTACCCACCTTCCTTCACTCAATGGGGGCTCATGCTTTATCGTTGACTGAACAACTCCTAAGTGCACTATTGGCTCAGTTCATTATTTTACCTACCCATGAGCTATCTGGGTTTTGTTGACAGCTCCTTGAGTTCTCCACACCTTCAGAAACAATTGGCACTCCTCCATAATAGGTATTGTGAGTGTTCAGTCTGTATATGACAGCATGCTGCAAGATCTGTGAAACTTATGGAATAATCAAAAAATGCTAATAAATCAAAGAGTATTCCATAGTTAAAATGGAATTACCATCCTCTTGAGTATGCTCACATGCAAGCAAAATTGATTTCTTTCACTTCGACATCTGCGTGCAGCATGCAAGGGCGAAAAATCTCATTATCTGCATTGTTGTTGTTTTTAAGAGCTGAAATCCCAATACCCTGGAAAATTTAATCTTCTTGAGAACAGCAAAACAAGCCTGTGAAATACTGTCCATTTCTCATGCATTGCTACACTCAGGTTGCAATCACCCACCCGAGGGAGGGGCAACCCTTTTCAGACCGTGAGGTGCATGCCCATCTGGACAACTTTCTGGGGGCCACATGCCAATGGTGTGTGGGGCAACAGTAGATTTCTGGATTTCAACACTAACTCACACATTGTCATACATTTTCCATCCAGGCAAACAAGGAACATACTGGAGTTCAAGGGAAAACTCCAGCCAGGCAAAAAAAAACAATTCAGGGGGTCCAGTGAGGTGTGTGGCCTGGAGACAGTTCTGAGGGCCAGATAACGAGGCTTGGAGGACCAGATCCTGAGGTTCCCCACCACTGCTATACCTACTTACTGGGAATAAATCCCATGAGACACTTCATCAACGTTATTTGTCAACGTTCATGAGGGTAGGTGGAGGGTTGTGCACCTCAAATCACTGAGGTTGTCCTACCCAGAGTAACCCTACTGAAGTTAATGAGTATGGGTCTTCTCCGAGAATAACTGAAGAGGGTGCAACCCTGAATACAGAGCACAGAGATACACCTCCCCCAACTATCCCAAAAGTTTGAGGAATGATAATAATACAACACTTCTCACTGAAGGAGGGAAACAAGATTTCTTCTATCAAAAACAGATAGCTTGATCTTGTCCTCCAAAATGGATTCAGCAAATGAGTCAAATCCACACACACTGGGCTGTTCAGTTCTTGCTTGAGTAAATGCTATCAAGGTTCCATGTTTCCTCAAAGAAGATCCCCCTCCCAGAAGAAAGAAATACAATCTCATATACTATTGAACTGCATACAAATAATACCTATTCTGTCCCAGAGGATTTATCTCCAAGAAAATCTCTGAACTGTGAACAGACAGGCATCTCAGAGAAAATGAGATATAACCAATACCAAACATTTAATCTGTATCTGACTTTTTTCCCCACAGTATAAACCCAGCATCTGGTGTTGACCAAAAAAACACACAAACCCCTCCAGGAATTGGACTTGGAACCCAAACAAAACATAATTCAATGTTTCAGCAAATGGACAGGGGTTTGTTTGTTTTTAAAAAGAAATCAATACAATGCTGGGGGGGGGGATATGGCACCAAAATTAGCTTTCTAATTGACCATGGAGAATATCCTTGCAACAGACTTCCAGACCATTTGATGGAAAAAGTTTTAACAGGCTTCTCGTAAGTTTACAAATTCTTCTTCAAACACAGCATAATTTCAATGTGCTCTCAAATGATTTGCAAGTGAATGACACTCTTTTTTAAAAAATAGTTCTGCTAGCAAATACTGTGAGCCTTTGCAAAAAGAAGAGAGGAATACAGAATGTCTTGATCCTTTATTTATACTGAGGGTTGCTTCTTTCTGCTTTATGTTCTTGATATTTAAGAAAATTTCATGGAATGTTTCTGATATCCTACTTTTTGCAAGCAACTGTGGAAAATTATACAGATTGATGATTTCTCCATAGGTCACATCCTATTGATTTGGACAGGGTAAATGTAAAAGTAAAGGACCCCTGGGCGGTTAAGTCCAGTCAAATTCGACCATGGGGTGCTGCACTCATCTCTGCTTTCAGGCCAAGGGAGCTGCCATTTGTCTGCAGACAGCTTTTCCAGGTCATGTGGCCAGCATGACTAAACTGCTTCTAGCACAATGGAGCACCATGATGAGTGCCAGAGCTCATGGAAACACAGTTTACCTTCCTACCGCAGCAGTACCTATTTATCTACTTGCTCTGGTATGCTTTTGAACTGCTAGCTTGGCAGGAGCTGGGACAAAGCAACAGGAACTCACCCTGCCACATGGATTCAAACTGCTTACCTTACAATCAGCAAGCCCAAGAGGCTTAGTGGTTTAGACAACAGCGGCACCTGCGTCCCCATATTTGGACAATATCTGCATGCTTTCATCAGAACGGGGCTTGGTGAAACATATGAACACTCACAAATTTAGGGCAGGGCAGGGGTACACAAGCACACACAAGCCCAAACCCAATATTCTTGCATGTGTAGTACCCTCTCACATCCTGATCTTCTCTGTACAATCCACAGAAGGTCTGAAGGGTGAGTGACAAATATGGGGGTGTTTGGATTGTGACCCTGCCCTGTCCACACTGAATGTTCAAGGAAAGCCTAAGCACTCCTGTTTTCTTAAACCAATTTGACTTCAGAAGTCTCCCAACTTCTCCTTCCCACCCAGACCCCCAGATCTTAGCCTCCTTCCTTTTAATCAAGACTTACCCAGCTGGGGCAGCAGAGATAGTTCTGATCCAACTGCAGTTAGAGAGAAGAGGGGAGATTTGATCTCTGCCTCTCTTCCCTTTCCAACATACAGGTAAAGTACCAGAAATAAAGTCCTGCACAGCCTATGGGGAATGTAGTTTTTCCCAGGGGCTCCTATCATTGCAGGTGGTGGGCAAGCCAAGAGTTCTAAAATATGAGCCAGGGAGGAAGTGATGGGGCTTGCAAAACTTACCTCACCTTGGGGTATTGTAAGTCCTGAAACTCAAAGCCAGCCTGAGCCCAAAAAAATCAAAGGGATCTTTAGTATACTGAATGTATTTTGGAATGAGGACAATATCTAGTAGGTACTCACTTCATTTCAACAGTCCATAGTTATGCACATTCTATAATTATTCTTAATTTCTCAGTTAGTTTGCACAACTCATCATCATTCCCCCCCCGCTAGCTTACCCAATAAATGGTATAATCATAAATCAATAATTTATTTTCTCTGAAGAAAAGTAGCTTGGATAGAATCAATCATGGGGAGAGTTCGGTATCATTAATTTCCCATGCTGATCAGCAATACTTAGTCCAAAAATCAAACCTTTTTGGATTACTGAGGCATCCCTAAATAAGAAGCTTGGTACTGAAGACAGCAAACAAATTGTAGGGGGGTAAACTGTAGCTTGGGACGCGGGTGGCGCTGTGGGTAAAAGCCTCAGCACCTAGGGCTTGCCGATCGAAAGGTCGGCGGTTCAAATCCCCATGGCGGGGTGTGCTCCCGTTGTTCGGTCCCAGCGCCTGCCAACCTAGCAGTTCGAAAGCACCCCCGGGTGCAAGTAGATAAATAGGAACTGCTTACTAGCGGGAAGGTAAACGGCATTTCCGTGTGTGGCTCTGGCTTGCCAGAGCAGCGATGTCACGCTGGCCACGTGACCCGGAAGTGTCTCCGGACAGCGCTGGCCCCGGCCTCTTGAGTGAGATGGGCGCACAACCCTAGAGTCTGTCAAGACTGGCCCGTACGGGCAGGGGTACCTTTACCTTTACCTTAAACTGTAGCTTACTATGTTGCACACAAAAGGTCTCCGCCTCATTCACTGGCATCTATATGAATGGTTAGGAAACAATCTTTGTAATCCTGTAAAGCTGCTAGTGGTCAGTCCTGAGAAGAGTAACCAACATCTAGGGAAGAGTAAGCAGGCTGGTGCCCTCCAAAAGTTATTAGGCTCCACGTACCATCAGCTCCTGTCAGAATGGTCTGTGGTTTTGGATATGGGAGTTAGTGCCCAATAACTTCTTAAGGACACCACATTGGCAACCTTGGTTTAGACAATACCAAGGCAGATGGAGCAGTGATCTAACTCAGTATAATATGTTCCAAGAATTTCTCTTTGCATATCCCATAGGAACGTACGAGGCTGCCTTATTCTGAGTCAAACCATTGGTCCATCTGCCAATGTATTGTCTACACTAAATGGCAGTGACTCTCCCAGTTCTCCTGCCTGGTTATGCCAGGGATTGATCCTGGGGCAGGGAAGATAGTGTAACATACCCCTGGAGTTCTTCCTGAGTCCTGCCTTTTCAGTCAGAACATGTGTTTACCGTTATCTGGTCTAACATGCAGAAAACTGGAACTTGTTCTTTGTTGCGATGTGAGACAATATCTGGGAACCCATGGCAGAGAATGCTGCCAATACTGGAATGTTTCCATCATTTGCAAAAGTAATAAGGATCACAGCTTAAAAGTAGGACACTGCTACTGAATAGACTAGAGCCGGGATAGGCAATGTGGTTACCCTGTAGATGTTGTAGGACTACAGTGCCATTATCCTTGACCATTGGCCATGGTGGCTGGGGCCTGATGGGAGTAGTAGCCCAGCAACAACTATATTGGCTATTCTTGCCCTTCAGAGTAAACTGGAGTATGAGCAATTGACGTCATTAGTGGGTTCTCCAGAAGAAACAATGTCTCTCCATGAGCCTCCCAGTATTTGAGGAGCTTTCCCCATGGAAAGTGAAATACCCATTGTTGGTCAATATAATATGACTTTCTTGAGGATCAGATAAATGTGTTGTGTGATATATATATATATATATATATATATATATATATATATATATACACACACACACACACACACACACACACACACACACACACACATATATATAATGCTTAATAAACTGGGATAACAGCTGGTGCTCATGTCATTTTGGCAACCAGTCAATTTGTTATCTCTGGAAATTTTCCCAGTGATGATTATGAACATGACATATGTGCTGACAAGGACAGTGATACATTCCCCATGATATTTAGTTGTGGTGGTTTTGTAGCACAATTGTCCTCAAGGTAGCAAGCATTCAGAGCTTGCTTTTTTAAAAGCTGAAGTTGAGCTGATTAAGCATTCAGGGGGTTCTGAAAACCTTTCGATGGCGATGCACAGTTCACCATGCAAAGATATTCAACAATGTTCAAAGGTACTTGTGTTAATTCACAAAGCCTGAAACAACCTGGACCCAAAGTACCTGAAGGACTGTCTGATCCCTTATGTTCCACCTCAATCACTGAGATCCTCTGATCTGGAACATTTGGCATTTCCCCACGTCCCTGAAGTTTGGTTGAACTCTACCAGGGACCGAGTCTTCAGAATGGCAGGCCCTGCCCTGTGGAATTCCCTACCAGTAGAGGTTTGGTAGGAATTGCCCCTGCCTTCCTTTAGACATCATCTGAAAACCCGTATTGTTTAGACAGGCCTTTGAAGGTCCCACTCCAAGCCTGCCTTGTAGTGTGGCAACTTTGCCTTACAGCACAGGAGCTCCCAGAGTGGTGTGGGAGGCAGGATTACATCGCCCTGCTGGGCTCTTGTGAGATGCTGCAGGATGGGAATCACCCCACAGAATCTTGTAAGAGGGGAGGGACCAAAGGATTTAAAAGGCCTCAGCCACAAGGTTTGGGGGCCTACTGTTTAATCCATACTGCCAACACTGTCTTCCAGTCTTAGTTGCATCCACCACATGCACAAGCAATAGAAATGTGCCTGCTTGGGCAATGTGATTTTTCTTTCTAACCAACCAACCAACCAACCAACCAACCAGTGCTTACTGACTTTTTATTGATGTTCTAAATTATGCTTTTACTGCTGCTTTTACTTATCTTAAATATATATATAACATTTGTATGTTATATACACGCCTTACTATGCTTTTATGCATGTGGAGATTATAAATATGTCAGTAAATAGATAAATACATTAAAGATATTCAAATAAATATAAGACACATCAAGACCATATTGTTGTATATAGATTCAAACAAGGAAACATACTTTAGACATCACTTAAAGAAATTGCATTTCCATTTCAAAGTAGCTTTACGTTAAGAACTCCAGGTTCAATTCCTAACATCTTCTGTTACAAAAGAATCATAGCGTTATAAAATATCCAACACTATCTGAAACCCTGGAGAGCCACAGCTAAGTGGGAGCCCCACAATCTGGTGCCTTCCAATGTTTTGAATCCCAGCTCCCAACAGCCTGAGGGAGATTGGCCAATGGTCAATGATGATGAGAGCTGGAGTCCAACAGCATTTGGCGGGTACCAAGCTAGGAAAACTCAGGAAGATAATTTTGAGTGATATGGACAAATGGCAAGACTTGGTATCGGGCAGCTAACTCAGTTATAATGCCCCCTGATTTTGGATACTGGAGTTTGCTGTCCAAACGATTGAAGTCTCTCCTAAGAAATGTTCTTCTGGCACCATCTTATCTTTTGGTCACCCAAGTCTATATTTTTTAAGTGGTACGTCTGGTGATTTTAAATGCCGTTTAGCTGCTGTTTTGTTTTTTTACAAGAACAACTGTGCAATCTTATGTATTTTAACTTAGAAGTAAATGCCACAGAGCTCAATTGGACATTAATACACGCAGGATCACAGCCTTACAGTGCAATTCTATGCAATCCTACTTTGAAATATCATTGGACATCAGTAAGGCATAGTCCAAAGAAACTGGGTGCAGGATTGCAGCCCGAATTGTTTATCTATTAGTCATGTATGACAGATTTTTATTTTTATTTTTTTAGTCTTACTGTTCACTGGAAGTTGTTGTTTTGTTGCTGTAAGCCTTGAAGTTTGAAATGCAGGATATAAATTCCACAAATAAATTGTAAGTTTTAGAACTGAAGTATTTTGGTCTAACTTTAAATTCTCCCTCCCTCATATGATCTCACAATTAGCTGGCAAGATTCTCCACCAAAATAGCTACAATCACACAGTTGTTTTGACAGAACTCAGTGACTATGTCTGTAGGTCATTAATGAAACACATACACACAAACCCAACCAAAAAACCCACAACTAAACTTGATTAAGAATAATGCCATATATCATGACAAAACCTATGTAGTCTTTCAACTATGTAGAAATTGGAAATTATATTTAAAAGACAGAACAAAACATGAGAAGAAAAAACGAACCCCACAATCTTGGACGTCATTCGCTGACACCGCTATCACCACATGCTTCACCGAACAGATAACGCACAATCCATTTTTCTGTATTCCATTATGTTTAAATATATTTAAGCAACGTTTATGACTTTGATCCAGAGTGTCATCATTTGCTAGAATAGCTTGTATATGCCCAGTAGGAATGTTTGCATTCCCTTGTCATTTGATAAACTACCTTTGACCACCTCTACCCATTTCAAAAGCAGCTAAGCATGCTCTTCTAAACCTACATAAAATTAAGTTGATGTATAGGATGCAGGGCACTTTGGTACAGTTGCATCTCTAGTTACGAACTTAATTAGTTCTGGAGGTCCGTTCTTAACCTGAAACTGTTCTTAACTAGAGGCGTGGTTTCACTAATGAGGCCTCTTGCTGCCTCTGTGCTGCTGGCACACAATTTCCGTTCTCATCCTGGGGCAACTCGAGTTCTCAACTCGAGGTAACTCTTCCAGGTCAGTGGAGTTTGTAACCTGAAGCATTTGTAACCTGAGGTGTTTGTAACTCGAGGTACCACTGTATAGGATAGGCAGTCTCCAATATCTAAGATCAAAACAGACCCTTCTGCATTTTGCATACTGATCTTCTGCAATATCCTTCCATCAGTCAACATAAGCTCACAGAAGGATGTCAGCTGGACCATGTGGCCCCATGTGCGAAATCTCCTGGTTCTCAGAAACTGGCTATTGTATAACAGCAACATTGGCAAGAGATGCTGGTCCATTGATTTAGCCTACAAGGAACAAGATTACACAACACCTCAAAACATCTTGTTCCATTTCAGAATGTATCATAATGAGATTCAGATTAAACTTAACGGCTTTGCAGGTTTCCCTCCATCTATGTGAGTTGCATTCAATGACAGTCCTACTCTAAGTAGACACATTAAAATGAATATGACTCACGTAGGTCCATTAATTTCAGTAGATCTACTCTGAGTAAAATTTAGTTGGTGACTCCCAAACCGAGTTCTGGTTAGCTGGGACTTTAGTACTCCAAACTGCAGGTGTAAGATGTTTACTAAATCTGGATGGTAATTTCTGCAAAACTATCACAGCTGGCTAGGAAGGCTAGCTGCCAGAATTCTTCTCTCTTGTATACCTCCCCTACCATTTATTTGGGAGATTATTTCTAATTTCCAAGGCTCTCTTGCCATCATAAGAGTGAGCTTCTAGAGTACTCCAGCTGGAGGGACCTGTCCACTGCTTTAAAGACCCTTATGGGGAGTGTATGGAGCAGAAGAGCCTATAACTGGGAATTCCTTACCCAACATTACAGACTGCTAGGCCACTCCCTCCCAGGGCAGGCTGTTTCTTGCTTCACCTCCTGCAGTCTTCTTTCCAGTCTCCACCAATCTTTGTTCAGCCTTTCATTTTTACCTCCATTCACCAGTTCTAAGCTGACCAAAGTCATTTGGGATTTAGCTACAGACTTAAATATTTTATCAAGTATTAGCTAGTCATCCAATCATCCATTTTATGGCTGGTCCTTGACAATTTTGACTGGGAGCCCTGGAACTGGGCTTCTGGATGCACCTTAACTCTTTAAAGCTGTGAAGACTCCAGATTCTGCTTCAGCTGCATTTCCAAACTAGCCGTGAGGCCCTCAGTAGGTTGCTGAGTCCTGAAGTGTTGTTGTTTCTCCCCTTATTCTAGCTCAAGCAACCTTGGCTCACAGTTTCTCTTCCAGGGACCACAATCCCATTTCTAAAACCAGTGTTATGCAAACCCTAATTTTCAAGTGGTTCAGGAGTCCTGGCACATACCTTCAGTTGGGTTTCCTTTGAATGAAGGTAACTGGTGACTAAAGGCATTTCTGTGAAATGCAGTTTCATTTACACACATGGTGCTCCTGAGATGGAAGGTTCACAGCATGAACACTCCAGCAGATGCCCCATTAGGTTTCCAGGGAAATCCACAATGCCATGGCACTGGATTCATTATAGAGAAACAGCCAAATACTTGTGTCTCCTTCAGACCCAGTTTCAAGACTATTATTCTCTTTCATCCCCTGATACCTTGATAGCATCATATCTTGCTAGTGATGAGAAGAGAGATAAATGTCCTCTTCCAGAAGGCTGTGCAGCTTTTTAGTTTCTGTGGCAACACATCACCTGTACTTTGTCAGGTTTTTAGTTACACAAATTCCCTTTAACCCAATGAATGAAAAGGAATCTGCCAAACTAAGACTGTCCATTCTGCCTGACCTCTTTAGCAGTCTCTTTTTTATATACCACAATCATATGGCTGGAGAGAGAGATCAAACTCCAAACCCTAATTTCTTTTTACCCCAACCTCATTACAACATCTCCCCATTATAATGAGCCTCTTAAGCGGGTATCTTAATCAGGTATCTAAAGCATATAAACAACATATAAACACTTCCCTGAGAGTAAGCCCATTCAGTAGAGTTGAACTTATTTCAGAGTAAATGCTCATTGGCTTGCACTGCACCTTTGGATTCCTCACCGATGTCTGAAGTAGACATACTGAAATTAATGGGCTTGAGTTATGCATGCCCATTAATTTCAGTGGATCAACTCTGAGTATGACAAACATTGGATACAACCATTTGTTTCTTGTCTTGCTAGGACAATGGATAGAGTGAGCAGTTGTTCCTATTCTTCTTTCTCTTAAGCATTTTGAAGTTTTCAGTCAAGACTTTGACTTTTGTTCATTCAGCAGAACCTGCCCAGTCCTTTCAGCTTTTCTTACTAAGGTTTGCTTTCTTATAACATCATCCCCATAGTCATGGTGAAGCTTTCCTCTGGTTTTGAAGGATTTATTTTCTATAATGAATTTGATCCTTTGTGCTCTAGCTTGAAAAACATATTTACTTGGAATTTTAAAAAGGAAAGCAAATAACTTGTGATTCTAATTAAACACCAAGAGGAAAATTTCAAGCAAGCACTGTCCTACTCTGCTTTTTTTCTTTCTTTTCTTCCTCCAGGCAACAAATCCATTCTTCAGTCTTTTTCTTTCTAAGCAGACACTTCATTGAATCTGCTATACTGTGCCAAAGTTTTAATAGAAGGCACTGGTGAAATTGTTGCCTTTTAACATGTGGCAACTCAGCCAGCTAATCCCCTAAATCCATGGCTGACAAGTCTAATTTCTGCATCAGAACAAAGACAAAAAAGGTCATCTGCCCTGGGTTTTCACAGGATTTTTTTGCCCACATGAGGAAGAAAGAGGCAAGATATAAAGAGGTGAATTAACCAGGGCCTAGTGATTTCAGAGTATCCCATTGGAAACAAGAATGGAAACTACAAAGATTCACTGATTTCTCCGAAGTCTAAAATGGATATCAATCCAGGTAATATGAGTAGTATTTACTGTTGTTGTTTTCAGTCTGCAAACAAAACTCATTTCGTGATGGTCTCTTCCTCCCCCATTTGCACTGTTTCCTTTGCATTGAAATGAATGGTCTTTTCACTGAAATAAAGGGTGTGTGAAATGAATGCAATAACAGCATAATTAGTTAGGCAAGTGGTTTTGTAAAATTTTACTACAGTAGACAGTGAGACAAATGACATAGTATTTGTCGAAAGGTGAACTGCAGCAGAATGGAAACAGTGCTGCATGCAACAAACATGTCTTGGAATGGAAACCAGTGTCTTTGTCCTTCCTTACTAGGGCCACCACCCTATTTATTATTAACAAAAGGAGATATCTGGAATAATTCAACTGTGTAAAAATTAAAGGTGATCTCCTTTGATAATTATGCTGTTAATTATGTTAAAGAGCAATCTTGTACACAAGAAGCTGACATTAAACAAGCTGGAGTCAGTGTCAAGTACATCTCTCTCTTATAGCACTAGAACTTGCGGACATCCAATGAAGCTGAATGTTGGAAGATTCAGGAGAGATAAAATGAAACCACAACTCTACACAGTCATAGTTATACTATGGACTTTGCTCCCACAGAAGCAGTAATAGCCACCAACTTTGATGGTTTCAGAAGAGGATTAGACAGATTAATCAAGGAGTGGGCTACTGACAGTACTAGCCATGATGGCTATGCTCTGCCTCAGTGGTCAGAGGCAGCAATGCTTATGACTATGTGCTGGAAACTGCAGGAGGGGAGAGGATTCTTGCACTCAAGTTCTGCTTGTAGGTTTCCCACAGGCATCTGGTTGGCCACTGTGAGAACAGGATGCTGGACTAGATGGGTCACTTGGCTCTTCTTGTGTTATTAGATCCAAACTCAATTCAAAAGTGGGGCTACTGCTGGCTGAGTTGGCCTCAGCCTAGCAGAAGGAAAGCAAGTTTTTCATATAGTGTTTGAGTCACACCACCCGTTTTGTTGGCTTACATTACATCAGTTTGCCTAGACCCTTCTCTCTGGTCCTGAGCAAGTCACACACCTGCCACGCCCCTTTTTCAGGGCTTATGCTGTTTTAAGATCTATTGGGCTCTGCTCAGCATGCCGGGTCTTGGCTAAGACAGGATGGGGAGCTACACCAACATTTCCCAACTGTGTCTGGAACCTCTTGGCTCAGCCAGAGTTCCTCTGGATCCTAACTCAGCTCATCCTGACAGGTCTTGGATTAGGATTGCTCCCTTATTTCTAAGAATTAATTTTAATGTTCTGGCTTATTACATTTTGCATGGCCTTGGTGCTTTCTTTTGTTTCAGGCTGTTATGTGACCACTTTTGGTGAAGAGTAGGATGGAAGTATCTCACTGGATGAATGCAAAAATATGCAGTTGAGCAGAAAGGAGGCAACATGTCATTTCAGTGTTTAATCACCCCACTGAGAAAAAGCAGCTATTGCTTCTTAGCTTCCTACACTAGTGTCCATCGGCAGTTGCTGAAAAAGGGGTAACTAGAATTTGCACTGAGGTACAAGGGAAAAAATGAGTGGACACTAGCACTGCAAATAGCCAGAGCTGCTTAGCTAGAAGCTAAGCTGACTCAGCCATTTATCTCAAAATTACCTGTAGACCATACATAGCTGAATAGGTTATTCTCTTTGTTTCCAGCTTTCTCCCCCTCTCTCGTTTTAGAGATTCCAAGAAAGGAGGCACGGTTTTTCAAACTCAGAGTGAAATAGAGTGTCGACCGGCATGTTGTACCATAATCCCCTATTCATCACTGAAAAGCTATACAGAAGGATATCTCATGCAGCAGCAGTAGCCAGATACTGTGCATTAAGATAAAGTGAAATTGCCGCAAAGAGTTTCTGTGTTGCTACATTGTATGGGAGGGGAAGGGAGAGGAGGCAAGGACTTGTCATTGCCTGTGCTGAGATACTAAGCGTATTATTCTCTACCCTAATGACAGTAATGAATTAAACACTGGTTAAGGAATGAATGCAAAGGGCAAAGGGATTCTGGAAGACTAGCAGAGGAGGGGGAGAGAAGGGGGGGACACTTCATTGCAAAATGGTCAAACCAAACTGCATATTGAAACTCTGGACCATCATGCTTATACTGCCTTATATAGGCCATAAACTTGGATGGCTTTTAAAGAGTTTTGGATAAATTCATGGATGCTAAGTCAATCAATGGCTACTGTGCAACAGAGCTGGCCAGGCAGCACATGCCATCAACATAACAGCACCCCATAAATGCAGCATCTCTTGACTATTTCCCATAGGATAACCTGGCAGTGATAGAACCATATAGAAGAAAGGTAACAGGCCCATTTAGGGACTACACTGTGGAAGAAGTGAATCCCTAGTGACTCCAGCAACCCTTCTTAACAGTGTCCTCATTTGCGATAGAGAATTTGGTGCACCTGCTTAGAATGTAACTAACAAATGGCCTTTCTTTAAACGGGGGGGGGGGCATAACTCAGCAGCAGAGCTTCTATTTTCCATGCAGAAAGCCCCAGCTTCAGTTTCTGGCATCCCCAGGTAAAGTTAGGTATGCCCTCTACCTGAAATCCCAGCGAGCTGCTGACAGTCAGTGCAGAAAATACTGAGCTGGATGAGCCAATTGTCTAATTCAAAATTAGGCAGCTTCCTATCTTCCCATGTTCCCATTGGGAATAGATATGCAATGAATGAGTTCCCTCATTTTTAAACATTGCTTTCAAGTTCCCTTTACAATGAAGTGAAGGTCAGTTATGTATATTACACAATTGCATAACTTATGTAAAGGTAAAGGGTAAAGGGACCCCTGACCATTAGATCCAGTTGCAGACGATTCTGGGGTTGCGGTGCTTATTTTGCTTTATTGGCCGAGGGAGCCGGCGTACAGCTTCCAAGTCATGTGGCCAGCATGACTAAGCTGCTTCTGGCAAACCAGAGCAGTGCACGGAAATGCTGTTTACCTTCCCGCTGGAGCGGTACCTATTTTTCTACTTGCACTTTGACGTGCTTTTGAACTGCTAGGTTGGCAGGAGCTGGGACCAAGCAATGGGAGCTCATCCTGTGGCAGGGATTCGAACCGCCGACCTTCTGATCAGCAAGCCCTATGCTCTGTGGTTTGGACCACAGTGCCACCCGCATCCCATAACTTATGTAACATGTACACAATAAACCAAACTGCAGTACAATTTAAACAGCACCGATTATGCCAAATACAGATTACATTGGAAATCACTGCCTTCTTACATCCCTGCTTCTGACCCAATACTTATTTGTAAGAATATATTCAGTGTGCAAAGCATCACCCAGCACCATGCATCCTATGCTGTGAAGCTATTAAAACAGTACAAAGGTATCTTCAAGGCCAGGTGATGGTGACCCTTCTCTCACATCCACTTGCAGAAATGGATAATGTCCTGCCAAAGAACTCCCAGAGGCAGCATGTATTGCGTGCAAATAGATGCAAGATTTACGACAGATTGGAAATCGTCTAAGTTGTTGGGGTTTTTTTTCCCATTTGCGTCACTGCAGAGAACCCATCTATTCCCCCTCCTTCTGAAATCCATTTGGATATGATTGAAAGTCATTTCTGCAAATTTCGATTCATGAGCATGAAAAGCACAACACACACAACCCTTCTTGACCTTTGTTGGAAATAATATTTGGGGAGCAAAGAAATGGTGCCCATTGTTATTTATTAAAGGGGAAGCATGGCCATGCATTTACATCCTCTCTTGTGACTCAAGAGAAGGGAAAATGTGCAACTATTTCATATTGATCTTTTCTACTATGCTTTTTAGTACACTACTTACGTAAGTCCCAGAAACTGCTATTTCCCCTCACAACTTTCCTATCTTCTAAAATGACTCTGGGTTGTAGATTCACAGGGGGATCATTGGTCCATTGAGGTTAATACTGTCAACACTGACTTGCAGCATCTATCCAGGTTTCCAATCAACCTTCTCCTAGCCTACCTTGAAATGCTGGGGATTAAGAAGGCTGAGGCCTTCTTTATGCAGAGCAGATTTATTTATTTCATGATATATTTATTTCAACCATGAGTAGACTGCTGAATCACAGTTGTCTCTAAGTGGCGTACAGGAGATCTAATACAGTAAGAGTAAAAAATGAATTTAAAACGTAACATCAGAATTCAATTAAAAAGCCTGCTGGAATAATATTTTAAAATTCTTTGGTAAGCACCAGAAGTCCAACAGGAAGGGAGCCTGTCTGACCTCATCTTGAAGAGAGTTCCACAAAATTGGACCCACACTATGCAAAGCAGGGCTCCTTGCAGAAATGAGCTACCTATCTGAGCCGTAGGGGGACCACCAACAGTGACACCCCCAAAGAATTCATTTATTGAGCAAAGTAGATTACCCAACACTGACCTATAGCTTCAGTGCCCTCCACTGCTGTTCATGCATGGGGCAAAGTGTTTATAAAAGGGACAGGATTCCACCTTGACTGAGATCACAGATCATGCAAGGTGATTAATTGTGGGAGAAGCTTGCTTGCATACCAGAGGCTCCATGTTACAGGCTCACCTGTGCTCTGTGAAGCCAGAGCAGCAACACCCCACCTCCTTTGCCAATCTGCAAGCAATTAACATAATGGTTCAGGCTGATGGCTCATCTACTGCAGCCTCTGGCGAACCAGGGGCCTCTGGGAAACTCGCAAGCAGGACACCGGCCAAGGAGCACTCTCTCTTCCTGTAGTTTCCAGCAAGTGGTAATCAGAAGCACTACTGCTTCTGACTGTCGAGATAGAGCATAGCCATCCTGGCTAGCAGCCACTACTGGCAATTAGCAAGCACAGCTCCACTCTTACCCTCCCATATATTTACACTCACTTAGAGTGGAACAGGAGTGCCCAGGGCTGTGGGTGCCATGCAGCGTGCATGGCCCTGGGACCAAAAACTGTGGGTGCCCAGCACCTTCATGGGGAATTTTGTGGGTGCTCAGGCACCCAGGACCCCAGGGAGTTGACACCTATGGTGTAGAACATCTAAATGAGAGGTTGGCATCTGTCTGCCTTAGGAGACAATGGAAGAGTGCACCTTTGGGGGTGAAGTTAAACCATTGGAGAGTTACAGCTGTGGCTGTAGAGACTGATATGGGAGAGATACATTTTGTTGCAGCTGGGGCAGATGAAGGCATCCAGTTGTGCTGATACAGGCGTGAAAGAGCAGTTTAATCAAACATTTCTACTGTGCATTGTACCTCACAGTAGATAGTACCAACATCAAAAAGGCAAACTTATGATATCAACACCCACAATTATGAGGCTTTAAAATAAATACGGTGAACAAAAAGCTATAATTAAGCTGTTAAAAGCGCCATAAGAAATCATTCCGGAATGAAAACCTTGGTATCATAAGATCTCAGCGTGAGACGGCGATGAAAACATCCTTGGCAGCATGGCTTTGCTATTAATGAATCTTCCACAATCAGGTTTATCAAAGGCCTTTAATCAGATATTTTAAAATATATTTTTAGGGATCTGATTCCCGGCACAGCAAAAGCAAGCACACATTTCTGATGTATTTAATTTCAGCATTTGTAGATAAAACAAAAAGATAGGGGGAAATGTGTGACTACACATTGAATAAAACACACCTTTTCATCTTATCTGTGCTGGTTAAAATATGGGGCAATAAAATATAGAAGGGGTGCGGAGAAAGAGCCATCTTGCCAATATTTCCTCCAAGCTGTGTTTAATTTGGCTACTTGGAATTGAATCTTGTGGGCAGACATTTGCAAAGTGTCAGTGCATAAATATAATGAAGTGGTGTGAGCTCTGCAGAGGACATCAGATAGGCTTGGTCAAAAAGACCCTGAAAAGGCAGCTGGAATTGAAAGACAGAATATGTCTCAAGCAATCCATTTCAAAATAAATAAATGGAAACACACACATTGCAGAACAAGAGCAATAGTTCATATGCTAATGATCCTGTTAAAAATTGTTTTGCTTTCAAGGGGATTTTGCATCAGCACTAAATGAATAAAGATTGGTGGCTTGATGGCTCTTTTTTATTTTAGCAGAGCCTCCAGCACAGCTGTGATCCACCAGCACTACAAGATCGTATGCTTAATTTAAAAAAATAAAAAATAAATATACTCACAGACAAGTGTAAAAGTTTTGGACTGTGACTCTTGTCACAGAAGGTAGAGCTAGCAGCAGAGATACAGTTGCAGTTCCTTATGTAAGACTCAGTTGGAGTATGACTGCTACCGTAACATTTGGGCTGTGCTCTTATCTGATTCTCTAGCCTGAACCCTGCCTGGAGCTGTCCAGGGTATCAGAAGCCTTGCCTTGACTCCATGCTGCTGAGTTCATCGTTCAAACAGAACAGTTAGGAGGTAAGGATATATCCCTAAATTTTGTTGCGGGTCCCACTTGTATATAGAAGGATTAATGTGGCTTGACGGGTGTATATCATTTTCCTTTGGGGGAAAACCTGCAGCTCAACTGAAAAGCCCACAAACTACTTCTCTTGCCCCAGGTCATGTGCTTAATCCCAGGCCCAGGGAAGCTTAATTCTAAGACCTTAAACCAGAACTATTTGTCCATTTTGTCCAGTACTGCCTGTCTTCTCCAAGGTATCATACAGAGTTCTTTCCCATCACTGGTATCCTTTAACCGAACATGCTGAACCTGATGGTAGAGCATCTGCTTTGCATGCAGACAGCCTCACGTTCATTCCTCAGCATCTCAAGGTGCGGCTGGGAGAGAACTGCAACCAGGATGCTGGACTAGAAACCCTGGAAAGCAGCTGTCACTCACTGTAGACAATACTGGATGGAAAAATGGTGTGATTCAGCTTCTTATGTGCTGAAGGGTTTGAACCCAAGACCATTGGCAGGAAAATAATAGGCTCTGCCACTGTGCTATAGTGACTATGGCAGTCATCTGCAGGTCATCATGGTCCTGGTGCCAATGGCTACCATGATTTTATAAATGCAACAAGATACAGGTACGAGATGGAAAGTATGTTAAAACAGCCACCCAGCACAGCATGCAATTGCTTCCTGAGTGTGCAAAGACAGCCTGGACAGCTCACTTGTCCAAAACAGTGGAGTGTAAAGCAACCCACAGACACCTGTGAAGGACTCAGGAGCAGAAGCTATGTGGTTCACACCATATATTTAAAGCACTATGATACCATTTGAAGCAGTCATGGCTTGGCTGAGATGACTGGCAGAATCCGAGACCAGGGAGAAGAGTTGGTGGAAGAAGATTGGAGGAAATTTAAAATTTATTTACAGAAGTATTGTAAAATGTATGAATGCTGATGACATTGAAATAAAATGAAGGGGTTCTAGTAATAAGAGATAAAAAATTGAAATTTGGGAGGTAAAATATATAAGGATAAAGTAGTAGGATACGAATTTGCTGAACTAATTGTTAAAAAGGGATATAAAAAAGGGAGGCGTGAGGAAGTCAGGAAAATAAGTTAATTGAAGATGAATAATTAGAAAAGAGTGATTTGTGTTTTTCTTATTCTATTTTTTGTGTGTTGATTGTTCTTTTTTTCTCTTGTTAAATGTTTGTATTTTATGTATTGTGAAAGTTTGTATTGTTGTGTTTTATATATTTTTTTTGTGTTTTTATTGTCCTATTTTTTTATTGTTAAACTTAATAAAATATTATTTTTTTAAAAAATGAAGCAGTCATGGCTTTATCCCCCCCCCCCAATGAAGGCTGTAGTTTGTTAAGGGTGCTGAGAGTTGTTAGGAGAGGTATGATTCCCGGAGTTCCCTGTGGAGAGGGATGGACTGTTAGACCACCCTGGCAATTGTGAGTGGAATAACAACACTGTGAGTGGCATAACAACAGGCAAATTACTCTTTAAAATGGGATCATAGCACTTTAAATGTATGGTATTAATGTGACCTGAAACACACTGGATTTTTCTTGCTATCAAAAGCCACAATAAGATAATATACTCTGAATCTCGATATTATAAACAGCACTTAATCACAGACATCAGCGAGTGGCTGCCTGGGGGCTCACTGTGATCTCTTCAGCCCCCTGTCCCTCCCCCTAGCTGCCAACTTATGGCTCAGTTCCAGCTTTGGAAGAGAAAAGCGTGTGTGGGGAAGGGGGCCAAGAGAAGAGAACTAGCTATTGAGCCCTTTTCTTTATAGCTACCATAATAGTGTGCATTAGTTTTGCTTTCTTTCTTTGTTTTGGTCAAGTCTCATTTTTAAAGAGCACATTCACTTTGTTATCCATTTGTTTGTGTTCTTTTCACTTTCTCTTTTACTTCCTTTCTTAACCTAACTGTTGCTTTTCCTGCAATCTGTGCCTCCTGGTAACTGGCAAATATTTACTCACAGTTCAGGGCAGTGAGGATTCACTGCGAGCTTTGGAGTGAACTTACCCCTTTCAACTCTCTCAGACCCATGGAGAACAAGATGGCTGTCCCCATGTTCCTAAGGAGGCAATGTCCCTGGGTAGTGGAAAAGGGGGCAGCAGCAACAGAAAGGGGGGGAAATATGTCTTGGTGGTGTCCACACACATACTCTTCCAATAGTCTCAGTTTAGTCCAATCTTTAGTGTGATTTTTCTACTAATATACACAGCCTTGTATGCACTTTAGCCTACACATTTTTTGCAAAGCAATTTCTTCCAATGCAATGTGTTTTTGTCTCATATTTTAACTCATATATCCATTGTTATTCACACTTTCTCCTTGTTTGTGTTGTTTGTTTGTTTGTTTGTTTTTTGTACTTGTTGCTTGGCTGGACAACTGGATTTCAAAGGATTGTGGTTCTTCCACTGTTTCAGAAGGGGACAGTTAGGAAGGTTCTCCTTTAAGTGCAAAATGAGACAAGTTTTCCACCCAATCTCTAGCTGCTACATGGCAAGCCAGGAGGTATTTCCTAGATCAATATGTGTGGGCAGATATCTTGCACCCCCCCCCTTATATGACATACCTGCAAACGAGAGTTTGTCACCACTGAGTTTCATTCCCAGGCACATTTCTGAACCCCATTTTAATTTGGCAATATACCAAAAAAACAAAAAAAAGTAATATATGATGTCCATATTCCATTCCCTGGGGCAGCTGACAAAGCCATTGTTAAGCATGACAGTCAACAATTACTCAGGATGAAACGGTGAAATCTGCTATGATTAAATGGGCACAAGACGTTGGACATGACATTATGTTTGCTGACTGGGAACAGTTATGGACCACAGTTATGAAGTTTACAGCATGTAATGCCTTAAGAGAAAATATTATGAAGATGATATACAGGTGGTACATTGTGACCCCAGTCAAGCTTGCAAAAATCTATCATTTGCCCGATAATAAATGTTGGAAATGTAAAGAAACTAAAGGTACATTCTTTCACCTTTGGTGGACGTGCCCAAGGATTAAGGCTTTCTGGGAAATGATCTATAATGAAATGAAAAAGGTATTTAAATATACCTTCCTGAAGAAACCAGAGGCCTTTCTTCTGGGCATTGTCGGCCAATTGGTGTCAAAGGAGGACAGAACTTTTTTTATGTATGCTACAACAGCAGCAAGAATACTTATTGCAAAGTATTGGAAGACACAAGATCTACCCACTTTGGAAGAATGGCAGACGAAGGTGATAGACTACATGGGACTGGCAGAAATGACTGGCAGAATCCGAGACCAGGGAGAAGAGTCGGTGGAAGAAGATTGGAAGAAATTTAAAGACTATCTACAGAAATATTGTAAAATCAATGAATGTTAGAATGATGTTGGATAGAAATTAAGTGATTTCCAGCTGTAATGCTTTAAGAGAATGTGAAAAAAGGGTTATAAATAGGTAAAAATTTAATGGTAAGGATTTGCTGAACCAACAATTTGAAGTGGAATACAAAAAAGGGAGGTATGAGGAGGTCCGGGAAACAAGCTAAAGGAAAATAAGCAATGGAAACTTTGTGTGTTTTTAACTATTTTTATTTTGTATTTTTGTTATTTTTTTCATTTTTATTGTAATACTTTAAAAAATCTTAATAAATATCTTATATATATATATATATATATATAAAACAATTAGCCCACTCAAGATTTACACACCAATTAAACAACAGCCAGTTTTAATTGGTGCTTCCACTGCTATACCAATTAGATTTAATTAAATCACAATAAATTCATGCCTGATTTATTACATAACCTATTGCATCTCTTTTCTTGTATTTTGATAATTACTACTTCTTCATTTGTCCCAGTATTTCCATTTTGAATGCTCACAATGGGACTCATATCTCCTAGATATTTAAGGTAGCTTTCACCTTATTTTTTAATTTTAAAAAAATTAAAAGTGGGGGTGGAGGAAAAGGGTTCCTTGGAGTACCTTATAATTGTCAGTTTACTAATTCCTCCCTGGTCCAAAAAACTAATGATTGTTGCCCACTCCTACAGCCCAATACAAGTTGATGAATTTCTCTTCCTGCCCCCCACATCATTGGAAAAAAAAAATCCAACAAAGGAGGTGTATTTGCACAGCCCTAATGAGCTTCTGTTCACACAATACACCCAGGGATATTAACACAAAAGTTGATGTCTCATCCTAGATAGCTTCCTTCCTCCTCTTTAAAACACAACAGTTTTTTTCTACATGGAAGTACAAGGATGTAGAAAGAAAATCTATACCTCCCAGAATAGTGCAGAGTTTCAGAATGGATGGGAAGGCTTGAAGTTCAGGAAAATCCATTGATAGATTATACCTGGTCAATGTAGTCAAGTCCCCCTCATTGAGCTCATTATTTTGCTCCCATAGCTTTATTTAATTTTCTGAGGATCAAGTACTGGATATTAAAAGAGTTGGGTGCGGAAATGGCTGTGTGGAGTGATCTGCGATGTGGAGATCACATACATGCCCAAGTTAATTTCTGGATTAAAAAAAAAATGTGATTTGAATGTCACAATGGTGTCTTGCTTTATTTTTAATAACCATGAATGAATGATTCCATGAATGAATACCATCTTAAAAACCTCAGATGTGTTGTGGGGTGGGGGTGGGGAGAGGACAACGCAATGATTTCTTCAGGCCCTGTTTGTGAACTAAGAACATAAGAAGAGTACTGCCGGATTAGCCCAAAAGCCCTTTTAGTCCAGCATCTTTTTATCACAGTGGCCCAACAGATTCCTGTGGGAAACCCACAAACATTGTTGTTTCTAAGCAGAAACCTATGGAAAACCCATAAGCATGACCTGAGTGAAAATGTGCTTTTCCCACGTGATTTGCATCAACTGATATTCAGAGTAATACTTCCTCAAACAGTAGAGGTAGAACACAACCACCATAGCTAGCAACCATTGCTAACCGTGTCCTTCAATTAGGTTCTTTTCACAGGCATTTAGTTGCCATGGTGGGAACAAGGATACTGGACTTCATGGACCTTTGGTCTGATCCAGCAGGGCTCATCTCATGTTTTTAGAGGACTACATTTCCATAATTATTCAGTTCCAGCCATGACTGCTCATCCAAATTTCAGCATACGAGTTGGCACTCACACAAACTTTTGCCACATCCTCTGTATAGAAAAATGACAGCCAGGATTACATAGAAAAGTTATGGGGCACAGTGCAAGCAATGGAGCGTGCCTGTCTCTGATCTTCATTTCCTTGTCACCACTTTCTCGCCATTCTGCCTGGTTACATGTTCACTGTCTGATCGAACAAATGCTGTAATGCAGCCCTGATGCCTGCTCATGTTTAATTGGTGTAAAATTCCTGGGTATCTCAATATATATGAGCTATGACTTTTATGGGAAATATTGAAAATGCCAGTCACCACAACACACCTGACACACTCAAATATGGTGGAAGACACTGTCCCACTGCCATTGCTGAGATACGATACCACCTGGAGGTACATGAAATGGGGATGAGAGAAAGAGGTACCAACTTGTTCTCTACTTCAGATGGTAAAACGTCTTGAGTTGGTTTTATCTGCCACAATCTTACCCTCCTTTTCATGCATGAATCTTCCCAAGATATCAAATGTTTGTTTAGGAGTAGTTGTTCAGGAATTTGAAAGGCACATTTCTCAGTGTTTGCTTTGTGGCATTCAATAAATTTAAGGGGGGAGCTTTTGGTAGTGATTCCTTGTGTTGTTTTGAGAATTTCTGTAAAAGAGTCTGCAAACACACACACACACAGGTCAATATCCACTGTGTATAGAGGCAACTTTAAGCTCAAATTTGTCCAGCGGCATGTTTTAACCTCAGTTAAACAGCTTGCAATTGTTATATAAGGGCATTTCACAAGCATGCTGTGTCAAAGTTAATTAGCAAGTGTTTGCAAGTGCTTGTTTTTATTACTCTCCTCTGCTATGCCTTAGATTAGTCAAGCCAAATGAGGAGCGGGGAGCTTCCTGTAAATGAGATGTTTGGAATAAATAATCAGAGTGGCATTGTTTAGTCTCTATCTTTTTCGCATTTAGCTATGATTAAGGAAACTACTTTTTCTAACTGACATCATTTGGGGGGGTTTGGGGAAACATGAGCATTAAATTTTCATCTGGCCTATTGCTAAGTCAATGGCCAAGTTCATACATCATGCTAAATCACAGTTTAGTGTGATGTACATGAGCCACAGAAAGTCTCATATTGCCACCTCCCCTCTTTTTACTTTTGCTGTTAGCTGTGAGTCAGTATGTTTTCTGGCATGACAAACTGTGATCAAGACATTATTGGCCTGCTTAAAATGAGCCAAATCCATTAGAGAAGTCTGTTCTTACACTGCTAAACCATGGTTTAGTGTTATACGTGGACAAGGCTAATGGAACATAATTAGAATAAGAAACCACCCAACTGTTATTCAACACCTACACCATGCAAAAGTACTTTATGTAAATGCATAAAGAATGGAGGTGGAGAATGACTCTGTGAGTAAGGTTCAGTTGACTCAAACAGAGGTAGATACTAGCATTTACCAATATAATACTGAACATACAATTTTCATTCTCAGTTGCACAGCAAATCTCTTTTCTCCATTTAAACACATATGGATGCATCTTTGAGTGCACAAACAGCAGCTGGAAAAGTGTAAGGTGAAGCCATAGATGGAGAAGGGGGCTCACTCACACTTCTCATACCTTTTTCTTTAAGAGAAATATTTAGGAAGCCATGTCCACACAACCATAAACTCTACATTAGTGATATCTTGCTGTTGCCATAGTTCTTGGTGTAACCATGTTATGCATATTTGCTTGTGGTCGCAATGCATCATAGTTGTTGTTGTACTCTTAATCCTGCATAAAACAATCTGCATTTTATCATGCACAAGGGGCACCAGGTTGCCCCCAAGATTGAGGGGGCCCAGCGCACATTGTCATGTCTTTTGGAGGAGACAGCTGCTGAAGCTGTGATGCCTGTCGCACACCACATGTAACATCTTGCGCACACGGTGCATGCAGGGCTCCTTCAACATTGAGGGGCCCCCGGCTCCCTTTCTACAAACACTCTAGAGTTTGGTGCACCTGATCATGCATGATATCACTAGGCCATATAAAATGGGTGGAATAACATTCAGAACAACTATATTCACAGTAAAGAAATACTTGAACAGAAAAGAAAATCCAAACATCACCAGTAGTGACATAGACAGAAAAATGCTAGACTGTGGGTTTAAAAAACACCCACATAAAAATACAACTTACATTGTTTCTCTCTCTCTCTGTTTTGAAATGTCATGGTACTCTAATCATTTTAGCATTAGCTTCAACCAGATACATAAGAATCACACTGTCTTGGGGGGGGGGGGGAGAAAGAAAGATGGACAAGAACGCTCTGGGAGACTGTGATTTTATACCCCATGCCTTGACTTCCAATGTCAGCAGTTCTGCCCTATATATTTTTTAAAAATAAATCCACACATTACAAAGGAAAAGGAACTTGCTGAAATTCTTGACTTCTGTTTTGCTGACCTTGAACTAGCTAACTTTTAGAGTTACAATAAGGCCTGGCAGTACAGCTGTCACATGTCTAATAATAATTCATAATAATAAAGAGAAACACTTTGACATGCAGCTTAGAAAACTGTTGTAAACTTGAAGCTAAGATGAAAGAGGGGCCGTGTTCTGCTACTCAATTTGCAAGCAAAAGAATAGAGGGTAGTTCTTTGATTAGAACAGGAAAATGAGCAGCACCAGCTAAGCATGCCGTGTGTCACTCATGCCAAATTCTAATTTATTGAAGAGTCTGTATGTAGCTTGTCAAAGGAAAACAAGTCAAGCTGTTCTGGTTAAAAATAAAAAGAGGGACCAAAAATATGCACATATTAAATACCACAAGTGACTCTTGTTCGCATTTCAAAACTGGAGCAGAGACAATCAACAATGTCCCATATCTAAAGCTGAACTAAAAGCTCAGCTATTGTGCAACACCCAGGTGATTCCTTCAAAGGAGATCTTGCATCTTTACATGGAGAGAAACTACGCAGACCAAGGGATGTGGATGGGTCTGGTTTTCCACCGCAAGAAGACTTGGATCAGTGCCCAGGGAAGTTTTAATCATTAGCGTCCACCCACACATGAAAGGAAGTGGCCACAAACATACTCTCTCTCTTCTCTGGAGGGAAATCCCACAAGACTGTAGTTAGAAGATCACAGTGAAGGATTGAAAAGGACAAAGAACTGACCATCTGTCAGCTGAAATCTAAAAATCACGCTAGAAGGTAATCAGCAGTACCAGAGCAAGGGTGTGGCTGACAAATAGTCAGAGATTCTTTGAACACAGCCAACTTCTCCCAAGAACCCAGGAAAATCTGAATCACACTGTTTCTCCTACAGTAGACCAGTAGTTATAAAAGGGAGGAAGAACACAGCACAAGACTTCCTTTCTCTTTCACAGGGCACAAGGCTGAATAAATAAGGCTGTGTGTTACACAAAAACAAGAGCCATCGATCCATCGAGTCCACTCCCAAATGGTAGTAGCCCTCCAAAGTCTTGTGCAGAGTTCTTTCCCAGCCTCCAAACTGAAGATCCTTTTATCTGCAGATGTCAGACATTAAATCTTTAACATCCTGCACTTTCAATGCCTTACATACCAGGAATGGGGAACCTGTAGCCTTCTAGATGTTGTTAGATTCCCCACCAATGCTGCCATGTGGATTTTGAGCATCCCTGTGCCATGCTGAAACCAAAAGACTACTCTAAGAAGAAAAAATCATTTCTTGTTAGCTGCTTCACCGTGCCAGAATGGGTTGACTGGCCAAGAACAACTTCCAGCAATTACACCATTAATAGAGTAATATAACACAACGTGCTCTCAACTCTTTTTAAAAGGTCACCACGTTATTAACAGGATTTGGTGCGTTGTAACCACAGGATATTTATTCGAGTTAAGACCGTGCATATCATTGTAATTGGCCAACATTAAGGAGCCCAGCAGTTAATTTTGTGGTCTCTCTCTCTCTCTCTCTCTTGCTTCTGAAAAAGCCCAGTTGCTGTAGCCATTCAAGCAACCTGCTGACAGCACCTCGACAGCTCATAAATGTATCTTATGGCTGATTCACAGGTTATCCTTTAAGTGAGGAAAACACATATAATCCACTCCTCTCCCTTCATTAAGCCCGGAAAGAAAAGAGTGAGGAAGACCTTATTGATGGTGCCAATATCCTCTGAGGTTCTAATCTTGGGGAAGTGGAGCATGAGAAGACATATTCCCTGGTGCTCCCCAGATTATGGTGTTCTCTCCCATCTGAGGTGCAACTGGCCCCATCACTGTATGCTTTCATCAATGCACCAAGAAACACCTTTTCGCCAAGACCTTTGGAGGTGGATAAATGCTCTGGAGATTTGACTGCTTCCTTTGGATGCACTGCAAAAATCTTGTATTATAGTAAAGTTTTAAATCATGTGTCAGCGCTGCCCAAGGTCCCAGCTCACACAAGACCAACGCTGCTTCTTCCTCAAGTAAAAAAGTCTTTATTGAAGTTCAGTTTCATTTCCAGACGCGCAGCGCTATGTCTATGCCTTAGACCGTAGAAGTTCCATCTGAATCTCCTCCCCCCTGACACCAGCTTAAGATTCTAGCCTTACTCCACCTCCTCCTCTGTTCCTTCTTTCTCTGGGTCCTCCTGCTAGTCGGAGTCTCAGCCCTCCTAGATTCCTCTGACGCTGAGTCCCCTGACTCTTCCCCCCCCCTCCTTCGGGCTTTAGGACCTGGCTCCCAATCCGGGTTTTCTGCTGTCCCGCGCTCCTCCACATTTGAACTTGGCGCGCGCGCGCAGCCTCCCACTTTCCTTCTGACCGTTACACTTGTGTCACTGCTCCCTCTTTCGGGGAGGCCAGCTGGACCTGGCCTTCCCTCCGTTTCCCCACTTCCCGATGGGGGCGTGGTTACCCCTGACTCATCTTCTCTCCCCGCTGGAGGAGAAGCTGGTCCTGACTCATGTGACTCTTCCCCCCCACTGTGCTCTGGTGGGGGAACTGGTCCTGATCCTCCGCTGCTCCCTTGGGAGTCCCCTCTGGTCCCTTGTTTATGGAGCGTCCCCCCTGGGACCCCCCTCGCCCTTACCATAGGCGCCCCCTTCTGGGAATCTTCTGATTCGCTGGAGAAGCTCATGGAATCTCTCGGGTCACTGTCATATTCCCCTACGCTCCCCTCTGATTCCTCTCCTCCGCTCTCTATTTGCTCTCTCCCCTGCTCTTCTGCTCCTGAGCCTCTGACATCATGTTTTAATTGATATTTTAATAGTACTGAAGAATCATTTGAGGGAACATCAAGGAATAGGATTTTAAAAATGTAATTGTAATCATCATTATTTGTGATATTTGGCTCTTCCCTTGATGCCAACACTGTTTCCACAAAGTTTAATTTGAAGTTTTATTAGTTTTGGAACTCTCACAAAAAATAGGGGATCCATTAAAGACACAATGCAAAATAAGGGTTATATGGCAATAATAAAACCAGGTAATAAAAGCAATGAGATTGAAAAACACGGTGATGAAAGCCAGGAAAACAAAGCAAAACCTTTTTTATCTGTAGAAACCCAGTCAAAACATGAAGTCTGTAAACTGGAACATCTGTCTTCCTAGAGCCTGATGAGTGTCCCAAAGTAGTCCCAACAATTTCCCAAGTTCCCACTCAGCTGGAATCAGATGGAAATTCTAATAATAATAATAATAATAATAATAATAATAATAATAATAATTTATTATTTGTACCCCACCCATCTGGCTGGGTTTCCCCAGCCACTCTGGGCGGCTTCCAACAAAGATGAAAAATACACTAAAATGTCACATATTAAAAACTTCCCTGAACAGGGCTGCCTTCAGATGTCTTCTGAATGTCAGGTAGTTGTTTATCGCTTTGACATCTGATGGGAGGGCGTTCCACAGGGCGGGCGCCACTACCGAGAAGGCCCTCTGCCTGGTTCCCTGTAACTTGGCCTCTCGCAGTGAGGGAACAGCCAGAAGGCCCTCGGAGCTGGACCTCAGTGTCCGGGCAGAATGATGGGGGAGGAGACACTCCTTCAGATTTACTGGACTGAGGCCGTTTAGGGCTTTAAAGGTCAGCACCAACACTTTGAATTGTGCTTGGAAATGTACTGGGAGCCAATGTAGGTCTTTCAAGACCGGTGTTATATGGTCTCGGCGGCCGCTCCCAGTCACCAGTCTAGCTGCCGCGTTCTGGATTAGTTGTAGTTTCCGGGTCACCTTCAAAGGTAGCCCCACATAGAGTGCATTGCAGTAGTCCAAGCGGGAGATAACCAGAGCGTGCACCACTCTGGCGAGACAGTCTGCAGGCAGATAGGGTCTCAGCCTACGTACCAGATGGAGCTGGACAGCTGTGAGTCCAAAATGACTCCCAGGCTGTGCACCTGGTCCTTCAGGGGCACAGTTACCCCCTTCAGGAGCAGGGAATCCTCCACACCTGCCTGCCTCCTGTCCCCCAAAAACAGTACTTCTGTCTTGTCTTGTCTAACCTTTCTTGCAATTGCCAGTTCAAATGCTACCTACATTTGTCAGCAGGAAAGGTGTGGAATAACCAAGCTCAATCCTCATAAGCGTGAAGGATGGATGTTTCTTATAGGCCTAAGTGTCAGTACCAAGAAAATGTCAGCCACTGAGTGGGAACCACAAGTCAAGACAGAGTTTAGAGCTGGGAGTTTAAACCAACCTCAGAGTAAGTAAAGGCTACCATTGCCCAGGCAAAGTCTTAGCCTGAACATGAAGTTTGGATAGTCCTTGGGGAGAAGCTGTGGCAAGCCTAGATGGGTGAAGAACCATGTGCTATTTTGTGACTTTTTAATTTTTGCTTCTTCGGGGAGCTGACGGCTCCCTTAAAAAACAAACATTTTAAAAACAGCCAACACTATATTTGGAGCTTGGAAACCTAAAAGGCCACCTCCAGCCTTATGAACCTGCCCACAATATTTAGAGAGAGTCCCGATGTGTCAGACAGGACCTTCTTGGTGAGGGCACCTAAGCTGCAGAACTCTCTGTTGCGGAGACACTCTACTGTATATCCAGAACACTTTATTGTCTAGGAGGATGCTCCAAGTTGCACATACACTGGATCTCTGCGTGGGGCACTGTACACAAAGTTGTGCTTTCCCAGTGCTAGATCCAGCAGCTTCTGACAAGTTCCCCTCATTCAGCTAGGGTGGCCTGGTTCCTTGCTCACCTCCCGTGCTACATATAAAAGGTAAAAAGGTAAAGGACCTCTGGACGGTTAAGTCCAGTCAAAGATGACCATGGGGTGCAGCACTCATTTGCTTTTCAGGCTAAGGGTGCTGGCATTTGTCCACAGACAGCTTTCTGGGTCATGTGGCCAGCATGACTAAACCACTTCTGGTGCAAGGAGGACCGTGACGAAAGTCAGAGCACGCAGAAATGCCATATATATACCGTATATATGCTATATATATATAGATGCTACACAGCAGGAGGGGGAAACTTTACTGCCTGGGAGAGACAAGCTTCAGACTTTAAAACTATTTAAAAGTCATCCAAATTGATGGCAAGCATTACCTCCTGTATGAGCAAGTTCCACAGTAACTATGCATTGTCTGTCTGGAATCTTTCAGCATTCAGCATCATTGGATGATCTTTAGCTTGGTGGTAATTTTGTGCAGTATCAATCTAGGGCACATTCTTTGCGGGGGGAAAGTCACACAAAAAAGCTCACATGTTCCATATGAATGGGTAAACAAATGCTGAGAAAAGGCATTAAAATTAGAATTAATCACAAAGGTTTTGAGCCATGACATCTACCTAGATCAGTGCATAGGAATCACTTTAATTGTCTATCCTATTAAGATAATCCCAGTACCTCCTGAGGATATTTTTCACCCTGACACATTTATCATGTTTTTAAAATATATTTTTATATATATATATATAGACAGAAATTGATTTTTATTTATCTTATGAAGCAAGGGGGGAAAAAACCCTTATCGTTCACTCCTTATATTTAATCTCTTCCCCTCTCCCTCCCCCACGAAATATAAATAATGAGGAGGTGGAGAGCAGGAGAGCAATTAAGCTGCAAGGAATCATTTCTAGAGCAGTGAGAGATAATAAATACCATTACACCAACTTGAGTAAGGCATACCTCTAATTTCTCTGCTGAGTAAGTAATAATGAGAATATATCTATAGGTCACCTGACAATTTTATGCATATTGCTAGCTCTTAACACCCTGGAATATTATTACCATCCTAAAGGCATTGCAATGCGTGTTTGGGGGCAAAGTGATGCATCTGAGGAAGAGCCATATCTTGGTGAGAGAATACCTGCCCTGCATGGAGAAGGTCCTAGGTGCAATTCCTGACATCTCCAGGTAGGGCTGGGAAAGACACGTCTGAATTCTGGAGATCTGCAGCCAGTCATTGTAGAAAATATTGTTGACTCAGTCTAAGGCAGCTTCCTGTGTTTTGTCTTTCTCTTGCATCTTGGAAATTGTGAGAACTACAGGGCGATCCTAATGGCTGGAGGTGACATAATAAATGTTTATAAAATTATGTGCAGCATGGAGAAAGTGGATAGAGAAATATTTTTCTCCATCTCTCATAACAGTAGAACTTGTGGACCTCCAATGAAGCAGAACGTTGTGAGAGTAAGGTCAGATAAAGAGAAAGAATTTATTCATGAAGTGTGTCAGGGACTGGCTGGACGAGGGAAAGTGGTGGCAGCCAGTGACCCAGGAGGCACCTGAGAGGGAAGAGGACATTGAACCAGGTTCAGACTGGTGGGACAGGGAGGAATCATCAGCAGAGAGTGAGGGTGAAAAGGAGACAGTTGAGGTAGCCTCAGGTGCTAACAGAGACGGAGCAGGGGCTGTGTCTCCTGCTCTGCAATACAGCCCTGATTCATCTCCTTCCCCTCCTCTACTATCAGCACAGGACTGAAGGGTCGAGAAAAGGCTAGAACAATTAAGAAAAGCTGAGTCACAGCGGAAAAATGCAAGGAGGGAGGTATAAATATGGGGGAAGAGGGGCCAGAACTTTAGCTTCTGCAACTTACTTGCTTGTCTGATGGATGTGCCATGTGCTGACTCCTTGGTTACTGAGCAATAAAGTTAATTACTACAAGCGGTGTGCCTGGTTCTGCTTACAGTGTCAGACAACAGATGGAAGGGCTTTTTTTGGCAATCTGACAGAGTGTATAGTGAAATTTTGGAGCTTACTCTCATGATAGCCAGTGTTGGCCACTAATTTGCATGGCTTTAAAAGAAGATTAGACAAAAGAAGATTGCTTCTTTTCTCCAAACCAAGTAATCGGCATTATTAGACAAATCATTAACATTTCAAGAGTCTCAGAATGTGAACAAGTTTTCAAGTGTGGTAGGCAATAGTGTCCTACAAAAATAAGCACAAATATTCTGGTACGGTAGCCCTAATGTCTGTGTTTGATTCTAGTTCAATTCCATACTCAGCTATAAAACTCAGTAAGTGGACTTGGGCAAATCAGGTGGAAGCATCCTGCATAGTGTTATGTTCAGAGTCAGAGGAGGAAGAGTTGGCCAAATACAGGGTTTCTTTGCTGTGCCTCCAGATAGAGAATTGTAGCCTACAGTAATCTTGTAGCCCAGAGCTTGAAGAACCTGAGCATGGACCTTCACAGATGTTGTCCTATGAGCCTTGCTCCCCAGAGGCATCATTTGTGTGCTACCATATCTGGTATGAGGTCATACCAGGCAACAAAGCAATATTATTCAGCACAAGTCTCAATTTTTATCCTTAGGAGACTCCTCTTTCTACAGTCTTTCACTGAAGAAAGCTATGACTAACTTGTCCAGTTGATTTCAATGAGACCTAAATTCAATGGATTTGCTCTGGATCCAACCCAATGTTGTGTTTCATGTCACATCTAACAATGACTGTGTTTGCCAACATGGCAGTAGTGGCATGTTTTGGACCAGAGCATAATGCTAGCCTGTTAGCCCAGGTTGTGACAATGGCTAAGTTAGCCATTGTTTCTCACAATGAACACTAATTTTTCATTGCTGCTGGTCCTAGAAGGAGACAATTAATCTTCTAAAACTCCACAGAGCTTTCTTATAATTTACCATTGCTTAGGTGTTTCACCTGCTGCTGCCATTAACAGGAAATGCATAAATAGTTTATTCAAATGCCTGTTGTTTTACAAAACTGTTTCCCCTCTAACAGAATTCAGCAACTTGTTTATTTGTCATGCTATAATTTAGTCTCTTGGGATTTCCAGAGAACATAAAAGTATGTGTTTTTTTCTCTTCCTGTCAGTTCCAGGGGGAGATGATTGAAAAATAACTCATTGAAAAAGATTCTTCTTATCTTATGCGCCCTTAGCATTCAATATTCTTTTTACTTTATTTTGTTGTTGTTTGGAGGGGGAGCACCACTGCTCATTGGTTTAATGTTTTGAGGCCACACAATATCCATGCAACCAGGAAAAGACTTGATTGTTTAATTACAGTTGAATGCAACCTTAACATAAAGATAGGTTTACACTGAAACATTAATAAGTCTCCTTCCTCCCAGCTCCCAACTGTATGTTTAATTAGGGTTTTTAAAAAATCTTTTACTAATTAAACATAAGCTGCACTCCTGAACTACTTCAATCAGGGTCGTCTTGATTCCGAACCCCCAGATCAAGCCGACAGTGCATAGCCCTACTTTTGACCCTTCTGTATCCCATAGGAACAGATGGTCTCTATAAGTATACAGTGGTACTTCTGGTTCCGAACTTAATATGTTCTGGAGGTCCATTCTTAACCTGAAACCGTTCTTAACCTGAGGTACACCACTTTAGCTAATGGGGCCTCCCACTGCTGCTGTGCCACCACCGTGCGACTTCTGTTCACATCCTGGGGCAAAGTTCTTAACCCAAGGTACTACTTCCAGCTTAGTGGAGTCTGTAACCCAAAGTGTTTGTAAACCGAGGTACCACTGTATATGCATATACTATAGATTGCACCTCTTTCTGTGGATGAACGTTTTGAAATGCATGCAATTTGGGCAGAATTCAACCTAGATTTATTACAGGGCACTTCAGCCCATTGAAATCAATAGGTTTAAGCACACTTAACTCTGGAATGGATTGTGACCTTTAACTTTTAATTGAACAATAAATATCCACCTTCTGAGATCTTTTTTATAAACCCCATCTTCTTGTCATTCAGGAAATGTCTCATTCAAATTGTGTTTTTTATGGCAGGTATAAAGATATAAAAATTATTTCCATATAAAAGCCATTTGTTTACAACTTTATCTTACTGCTCTCTATTGCTCTCTCTCTCTCTCTTTCTCTCTCTGTGTGTGTGTGTGAGAGAGAGAGAGAGAGAGAGAATAATGCAACTTGATTGGCCTCTTATGTTTCGACAGTTCTTAAGAGCCTGATCCTCTGGGTGTCCAGAAAGGAGTGCTGTACTCTTAGCATTTGTACCGGTGCAAACTAATACACAGCATAATATAGCCCTACTTTCTATATCCTCAGAATGTCCTGTGTACATTTTCTGTGATCTTTGCAACAATGCTAGATAACCTTGTAATCTTGCCTCCATATTCTATACCAAAAAACCCCTAAAAGTAGAAGACTATGGCTCACATAAAGCTACTCAGTCAATTTATAAGGGAGCTGCAATTTGAACCAAGCTTGGAGCTGATGCCCTTCATCACTTTTTGCATCATACCAGCTCTCTAGGTCACTAACCTAAGTTGTTCAGCAGCCTGAAGACAACTAATATGGGTGTGACATGTATTATCTAATGATTTCCAAAAACTAAAACCAACTAAGGCAGAGTTGACTATTTGAAATTAATGAACCTAAGTTAGCCCCGTCCATTGATGTCAATGTATTTACTCTGAATAGAGCTAGCATTTTGAGGTTTGCATAGGTAGAGTCCCAGAATCTTTGGGTAGGGCTAAAAAAGACTCATGGCTCAAACCTGGAGACCAGTGCAGAACAGCTTCCCCCAATTTGATGCCTTCAATATGACTATAACTTCCTTCAGCCTCAGTCAGCATGGTTAATGATCATGTATTATGGGAACTGTAGTCCTGTTACGAAAAAGGAGCAATGCAGAAGCAAGCACCAGGTGGCTGGAATGGTAAACAGGATGTGGGTGTTATTGGATTGTACCGTGGGAACCAGGGACAGTCTATTCACTGCTCTGAGCACCGGATGTTAGCTCAGAGTGGCACATGACCCTGTACTGGAAGTACATGGGTGGAGTTTATTCTCTCTCTGCAGTTGGGAAGCAGAGTGTGCAGACATCTTTCTCTGTACTGCTGAAAGACAGGAATAAAGACATGTAAATATATTTCTGTCTGTCTCATTCCCCCCCCTGGAGATGGGAGGGGGAGGAGTGGTGTGTTCTTTTCACGTTTGAAAAGGATCGCCGAAGAGACCTCCTTTGATCTTGCCGGCAGGCGCTGGCAGGGGAGGTCAACAAGGATTCAAGCCGGGCACCTGGAGGGTGGCCAAATTCCTAAGAGCTGGAGGCTCTGCTCGCTTGAATTCCGACAAGTCCAACAACACCTACAGGACAACAGGTTAAGGGAAGGCTGGTGCAGACAATACTGAACTAGATGAACCAATTATTTGACTTGATAGCAGCTGCTTTCTTTGTTCATAATCATTGAGCGAATGTCAACTGCAGATCTAGAGAATGAGGTTCTGCCACCAAGAGGTTTGGAACCCACCACATACATGCAAATTAATTGTTCTCAGACTGAAGCAGGAGGCTCCCTTCTCCTCCTCCTCCTCTTCCTCCTCCTCCTTCTTTCAACTTATACACCACCCTATACCTGGAGGTCTCAGGGTGGTTCACAGTAAGACGACAACATATAAAATCAGCATTCTCAATCTCAGCCTATTCCACATTGTGTGAAACATTAGTGTGTCAACTGCAGTGTGTAGGTGTGTCATGCAAATGCTCCCCACACTCCTCCTGGGGCTAGAAAGGGGTTAGTTCAACCTCCCATTTGCTAGTGAAACTGAATTACTGTGTCGTGAAATGATGCATGTCTAAAAAGTGTGCCACTAACACGAAAAGTTTGGAAAGCTCTGCTCTAATCACTACACCACACTGGCTTCTCAATATGGGAAGGTGCCTGTGGGGGTGGGGAGGGTCCAGTCTCTCACTCTGCAGGTTTAGGAGGTTAATAATAATAATAATAATAATAATAATAATAATAATAATAATTTATTATTTATGCCCCGCCCATCTGGCTGAGTTTCCCCAGCCACTCTGGGCGGCTCCCAATGGAGTTATAAAAACAATACAGCATTAAATATTAAAAACTTTCCTAAACAGGGCTGCCTTCAGATGTCTTTCAAAAATGGGATAGCTGCTTATTTCCTTGGCATCTGATGGGAAGGCGTTCCACAGTGCGGGCGCCACTACCAAGAAGGCCCTCTGCCTGGTTCCCTGTAACCTCACTTCTCACAATGAGGGAACTGCCAGAAGGCCCTCGGCGCTGGATCTCAGTGTCCGGGCTGAATAATGGGGGTGGAGATGCTCCTTCAGGTAAACAGGACCAAGGCCGTTTAGGGCTTTAAAGGTCAGCACCAACACTTTGAATTGTGCTCAGAAACGTACTGGGAGCCAATGCCGATCTCTCTGCAGGTTCTGCTAGTGGGTCATGCCCATCAGCCTCAAGCTCAGTGGTCTCCTGATTTCCAGCAGGTGCAGAATCTGCCCATAGTCTTAGCTCCTTAAGCTGAGGACTCTGCAGCTGCCGGCTCAGAATTTTGAATGCTGCTGGACTCTGGGACCCTGACTGCTTTGTGATGTATTTGTGTCTTTACAATCAAGCATTATATAAATTTTATGACTTAAATAATAGTTCGTGTCTATTCATCTGTCCTGGTTGTGTCACTGCTGCTTATTACATGGTAGTGGAGGGACAAGGCAGCAGTGAGGTCTGCATGGTTCAGATGCACTTGCAGAGCTAATTGGTGCTCCTGCCGGTGCATTCTCCCCACACAGACCTCTCCACCACCTCACCCCTCAACTTCCCAATGTGATTGCCTGGAGGTAGGTGAGCACTGCAGCCTCACCATGCTACCCCCTACTGTGGCTATGTTATACTTCCACTGTCAGAGTGGAATACCAGTTCCTAGAAATCACAAGTGGGGAGAGTGCTGTTGCACTCAAGTCCTGCTTGCAGGCTTCCCAGGGACATCTGACTAACCACTTTGGAAACAGAATGTTTGACTAGATGAGCCTTTGGCATGATCCAGCATGGTTCTAGTTAAGTTCCTGTGCATTTTATTAGTATTCTATATTAATTAGTTGCTTTCTTTGCCACAGGAACTCAGTGACTGACAATAAACAAATGCATGCATACACTAAAAGGAGCATTTTTTAAAAAAACACCTATTGTATTGTATTGTATTCCATTATGTAGCATGTACATATATCAAGTACCCCAATGACTGCTCACTTGACTGTTGTCTTTATTTTCTTACAAGTAAAAGTATCTCCAGAGGAGATGGCTGTATATCTATGCATTTCTTATGCATTCACAGCTGAGCTTCTGAAGAGTCTAAAATTGTGCCATATAATGTGGCGTCTCAAACTAATTTAAACTCAGAATAGACCCATTGAAATTAATGAAGCTATGTCTGCCACACTCTAACAGGTCAACTTTGAGTGGAACTAGCAATGTACACAACCCATACATTTATATCTACCATGCCAAAAAGAGGGCCTTTGCATAGCTGCAGTGTTGAAAGATCCAGGACTGACAGAAGAAATGACTTATTTAAACAGGGTGTAGTTTTGCTTTCAGAAGTGTGATGTTAGCCAAAAACTTGGATGGCTTTGAAAGATTGGACCAATCCATTGGGAATAAGGCCATCAGTGACAATCAACTATCCACTGCAAGACAAACCTTCAGATATTCAGAGGCAGCTATCTTGTCTTCCCTTCTCTTCTCCGGGCTAAAAATAACCATCTCTCTCTAGGATTCCTCACAGGACTCAGTTTCCAGAACCACACCAACCAAGATGTTCTCCTATGGATATGTAACAGTTTGCCAACGTCCTCCTTAAAATGTGGCATCAAGAATTCAACACAGTATTCAAAATATGGCTTAACCACTGCAGAATAGAATGGCTAGTTCTTGTGATCCGGACACTATCATGAATGGTGAGACACCCTAGTCTTGTCCTTCAAAGGGGCATCAAAAAGCATCCTTGTTACCTGATAAATGAGAAGAGGATACTGATAAGGTCATTTTTTAAAAAAAAAAAAATTTTAACCTAACAGTGCTAGTCAATTTGAGTTATATCCGAAAATATTACCTAACTGAAATTTTGATTAATATTGGATGTGCCAACTGGGCATAGGAAATAAAGGGTGGGGGAAAGAGTTTGGCTTTGCCCCTTCTTTCACTAAGAGTTTCTTCTGAAAACATAATTAATGTAAGGTTTTCTCATTGCACCGAGCAACTGACATACCTCCTAATTGTGAGCAGTTGGCCATTGATTTAGGCTATTAGATGAACAGCTGTCTGGCATCACCCAACCAAAGCTGAGACATATTTCAAAAAAGTGTGATTTGTAAACTAGGCTGGTCCCTGGCATGGCTCCAGGAACAGATCTAATCTCAAATCGAGCTCAGTTGCCGCAGTTCAATCACCTCCATTCACAACCAAGAGGTTAATGGAGCATGTTGTCTTCATCACATCACCTTTATTTATGTGCAAGTTACATTGGAAAGGCGTGTTTGGCTTTAAAAAAAGAAAACAGTAACAGATGATGCTGACACACTTGCTTTATATTTTGATTCCCCCAACCTCTGAACAATTATGAAACCTGATGAGAAAATGAAAAACCTTTCCTTTTTATTTATGCTAGCACTCTCACTCGGGACCAACTGATGCTGCAAAAATTCTTTGCATCCACTATTTCCATGAATGTGCCTTGAGTAAATGATGCTTGACAAAACAATTTTATGCCAAAAGATGCCAGGAAGTCAAACTTTGCAGTTTGTATTACCACCCCCACTCCTGTCCAGGATCTCTGTTCTAAAGTTCTTGGACTCACAGTGGTATAATTTGCTCCTCCCCCTCAAAAAAAAAGTCACTGAGGTTCACTAATCAGACATGGTGAGCAGCATGAATTATTCACTGTATCCTATAAGATGTACACCGCGATAAGCAACATGTTCAAGTACCTATATATACACTAGGGCTGTGCATCTTATTCTGCTGAATCTCAAACTGAATTGGGCCAATTCAAGTCAACCTTGACTAGTAGGATGGAAGGCAGAGGAGGTGAACAACAGATGGAACCAGAGTCAAGGACAGGCAAAACCACTTATTTCTAGCTTTGCCCCCATCCTCTTTCCAAAGTTCTACAATGGCAATGCTGAGATTAAAGAGGAGGAAACTCTCAAGGGGTTGTAAGTAAGAAGGCCAGCAAAACTGATGATCTTGGTTCAGTGACACCAGTTTTTCAAAGTATGATAATCATTTACACCTCCAGCACTCCCTGCCAGTCCCCTGCCTCTTATCATCCCCTAAGGTACCCCTACCCGTATGGGCCAGTCTTGACAGACTCTAGGGTTGTGCGCTCATCTCACTCTAGAGGCCGGGAGCCAGCGCTGTCCGCAGACACTTCCGGGTCACGTGGCCAGCGTGACGAAGCTGCTCTGGTGAACCGGCACCAGAGCAGCACACGGAAACACCGTTTACCTTCCTGCTATAAAGCAGTACCTATTTATCTACTTGCACTTAAGGGTGCTTTCAAACTGCTAGGTGGGCAGGAGCTGGGACCGAACGACGGGAGCTCACCCTGCCACGGGGATTCGAACCGCCGACTATGCGATCGGCAAGTCCTAGGTGCTGAGGTTTTACCCACAGCGCCACCCGCGTCCCTTATCATCCCCTAGGTACCGGTAATTCACTGCCTCCCAGGTGGCAGTACTGCTCACCTTGGGAACCACAGCACTAGGTTCAAAGATAGCCAATAAGAGGGGAGCAAACAAGCAATACAAATTATATGCTTATAAATTCATTTCTAACATAATTGTATCTCTGCATTTCTCATACTAATGTGCAGCCTGGAACTTCACTATCCACCAGACAGACAGTCACTGCCGTTCAACAAAAGCCATTCTCATGTAGCAGACAGTAAGATTAGAAAATGTGTGTCACATCAAATGGGTGGAAAGCTATCAAACTTTCCTAGCTTTATCAAAGTGCTGCTATAACCAATAGCAAACTTTGGGCTTTAAAATTTCAGCAGCCCCTAGTGCAATGCCAAAATTTGTTGCCCACCCACACCTCTCACTTTCTGTTCTAAGTCATGATTGCAGTGTCCCCTTTGGCTCCCTCTTGACTTGGTGCCCAGTGCAGGCAAAGCGGTTGCGCTCCCCTAAATCTGCCTCTGGTGTAACTTCCCCTAGTATCAAACGTGGTTTGACACATGGATGTTAGCTGCAGCTAGGATTTCAATAGCCTGCAATGGAAAACCTTCAAGTTCATAAGTTTATTGTTCTAGCCAAAGGCCATGGCAATCTTGTATTAGCCAATGGTATTAATAAAATAATACAGAACATACATCCATAATATAAAAATCCATAATATAAAAAAACTTTGCCAAGTTCCTGAGCATTAAAACACAGTTTCCCTTGTGCTTCTCTGACAGCTCCAATTCTAATAATTTTTCGCCTTTTAAAAATCCAATTTGTCAACATTCAAGATGTAAGAGAGAGAAGTTACCAGAGACACACACTCTTTATTATGATTATTAATCTAGATTTTCAAGATAACCTACAAAAGAGAACAAATATAAAACAGATCAAAAACATCAGAAACAAAAGCAATTATGGGTTGACTGGGTTGCCCAGAGAGCCACGTTTTAGACATTTTCCAAATAAAAAATAAAAAAATGCCCAGTATTTTAACTGATTTTATATGTAGTTTGTTTTTGTTTGTTTGTTTGTTTTGTTTTTTACTTTTACTGTTGCTACATCAACAAACTCAAATCCAGCTTGATTTCATATTAAATCTCTGAATCACCACAACAATTTATAGCGACATCTTCTGATTATTGAAGGGGCCCAGCCCCCTAAAAAACATATTTGGAGGACCGAAATTGCCTCGGCCCCTAGGAGTCAGTGCCTATGTTGCGAAATATGGATGTCTTGATTTATATTGGTGTGTCCCCATTTCTTTCTCTTATTTTAGTTTGTTTGCTTTGTATGATATAATGCTCTGTTACTGCACTTTTGAGTTGTTAATAATGTTAATAAATGCATTTTCAAAAGTGGTTTGCCACATGCAAAACACGCATGACAAACAGACACCCAAGACTCTCTTGCATATGTGGGCACTCTAGCAAAGGTGGAGCTCATTCTGTGGATTTTCTTTTTTTAAATCCTGGCAGCAGAAATAATGAAATGCAAATATTAGCGTCTCCGCCTGGCTCCCACTTGGACTCAGCCCTGGCACTGTAGTTCAGCCACCAATTAATTCCCTCACACACCGTTCAGCATAATAGCCTTGCTCTGATCTGAAATGTCTTTTAAAAGTTAAAATTAAAAGTATATGCATAAAGATCAAAGCCTCTTTCAGAATTCATTTCCCCCCTCAGGCCCTATTAAAAAGCTGACACGGATGGCTGGAAAGAGGCAACTGTTTTGGCCACCTGGCAGCTCTCAACTGTTCTCTTTGCAAGCTTTGATCATGTGTAAAAAGAAGAAGAAGAAGAAGCATCACAAATTGTGCAATGCGGTGATGGGCTCAGAAAGACATGCTGTGAAGATGTTTGCAAGCACAAACCTCTCCTATATGCAATGAGGTTTCAAATTCATACCCCCTACACACACGTCTTTTACATCCTTTAATGAAGGGTGGTTTAAAGTGCACAAAATGCACACAAGGGCAGGGATGCGAAAGAAATTCAGCTTGGTTCACAATACAGTGTGGACCAACATAATCCACACTCTCTGAAATATTACCTGAAGTCCTATCAGTGTTCGCATTCTGACATCTCCTGATGACACCCTTGCTTAGGCACACATTCCCCAGAACACCACTTCTGACTTTATTGTTTTAACTGTTTTTAAAACTGTTGTAATTGCCTTTCTTTTAATAGCTCATTTCATTGTATATTTTAATTAAGGATGTTTTAGTTCCCAATGGAATTGTTATTCTGTATTTTAATTATGTATTGATTTGCTAGTTGTAAACCACATATATAAGTGTGTATAAATTAATATACTGACATATAAGCGGTGTATAAATTAATAAAGACCAACTGAATAAGAGCTGTCCTTTGAAACTCACACTTCTAAGAGTGGTGCAATGCAACACTGTCCATCATTCACACCATACATTTAAAGCACTGTGATAGCACTTTAAACAGTCATAGCTTCCCCCACAAAAAACCTAGGAGCTCTAATTTGTTAAGAGCTGTTGGGAGACTCCTATAGTGACATACAAACAATCAAAGCAAGGCAGTCCCTACCAACAGGCTTACAGTCCAAGCAAACAAACCAAGCAAGAGAAAAGGGGCAGGGAGGGAAGAGGAAAATCAAAATCAAAACTCCATAGTTGTCCCTATAATGATCAGTTGGCACAGTTCAGGGACAGGAGGTCCCTGATGAAGCTAGGCTTCCAGCAAAGCCGATTAAATAAGCCCTGTTTCCTACATCTCACACAGAGGCAGTCTAATGGAATGGATGTCCCCTGGTGACAGTTAGCACAATCTCATGCAGTAACCAAAACATGATCTCCTGCAAAAAATCCAGGTTGTGCTTTTTTACAGGACACTTGGCGCCAGGGGTGCTGACTTTGGCCCCAGGTTATGGGTGCCCAATGGCGCCCGTGATGTAACGTGGTGTTGTGATGTCATGATGTCCTGTTGCGTTAGGTTTCTACCAGAAGTCGCATTTGGAGGCCTGGTAGAACTTCCGACGTGGTCTGGGAGGTACTGTCAGAGCCTTGCATTGTGGGTGCTAATCACCCCAATTTTTTGGGGGGGTGCCCTGGCACCCAGAGTTCCCTAGACCTGGTGCCTATGCTTGGCATGTATGGAAGTGAGCTCTGCTTCCCAGCTCTCCCACTGCTGGAACAGTTGCCAACAGAGTCACAATTCTCCAAAGTAGTTTAACAATCAAGCTCTATTGACATGGAACTCTGGGAGTTGCTGCTGTGTGAGGGGAACAGTACCCCTAAGAAACTATAGCGCTCATATTTATTTTGGTGGAAGCCATAACTGTTTCCTCATAGTTCTTTAAATGTATGGTGTGGATGTGGCCATTCTCCAACCAAATAAGATTTCACAAAATATGTATACATTCATGAAAATATTATGCATTACATTAGGGAAAACACAAAGAATGTGTTGGAAGAAACATGCAGTAAAATGGTATGAAATTGTGCGTGAAAGCCTGGCCTAGAAGAGCTGAATTCAAATCACTCCCCCCCCCAAGATATTAAATCCTACCTGCCTGCCCCCCCCCCCCGCCAATCTATGGCATGTTATGAGAACATCAAAAGAATCCAGGGAATCATTGTATTCAAAACACTGGGAAGAAGCGCTTTGAATACAAACTGCTCTCTTTGGAAAGAAAAAAAGAATGCTCCTTTTTTTAAAAAAAAAAGAGCATTTTTTTCTTTTCTTTCCATAGAAACTTGCAGAGTCCCTTGTGCAGCATTTCCCAAGCATCCCTGTCAGGGGAGGAGGAGGAGGAGGAGGAGGAGGAGGAGGAGGAGGAGGAGGAGGAGGAGGACTTGATATCCTGCCTTTCACTCGCCTTCAGGAGTCTCAAAGCGGCTAACAATCTCCTTTCCCTTCCTCCCCCACAACAAACACTCTGTGAGGCGAGTGAGGCTGAGAAACTTCACAAAAGTGTGACTAGCCCAAGGTCACCCAGCAGCTGCATGTGGAGGAGCAGGGAAGCGAACCCAGTTCACCAGATTACGAGTCCACCGCTCTTAACCACTACACCATCCTGGCAGGTGGAGGGCAGGTGGACATGGCTTAGCTGAAATAAAAGATTCTGAAAAGTCATTTGCATATAAAAGAGGCAGTGATGGCCTCCATCTCCTATGGCTTTAAAGGAGGATTTGACAGATTCATGGAGGAAAAAGACTATCAATTGCTTCTAACCATGATGATTATGCTCTGTCTCCAGGGTCAGAGGCAGCAATGGTTTTGAGTACCAATTGCTGGAAACTGCAAAAGGGGAGAGTGCTCCTTTGCTCAGACTCTGTTTGCAGGTTTCCTACAAGCATCTGGTTGGCCATCTTGAGAACAGGATGCTGGAGTAGATGGTCCACTGGACTGATGCAGCAGGCTCATCTTATGTTCTTATGAAATGGCCTAGAGAGCCAAATGGGGAGGACTGGCAGGTCAAATATGAGCTGTGGGCCAGAGGTTTCCAACCCCCGGTCTAGCACAATGCTGTTTCTCTGCTGTGCCCAACCAGATGTAGGACAGCCACATTCCCAATGAAGAGGAAATGCCCCACCAAAAAGGGAGTCACACATTTGTGTAACACTTGCATAAGCTAATTTATATGCATAGATACAAATTTCAAAATAACCTGAGGGGCTTTGCTTGCCTTCATCATAACTTGCTCAAAATTTCCATAGGAACCACAGGAATATGCCTTATACAGAGTCAGACTATCTGGGTGATTATTGACTGGCTTTGGATCGCCAGGGTTTCAGGCAGGGAGTCTCTTCCAGCCCTATCTAGAGATACTGGGGACTGAACCTGTGACCTTCCACATTGAAAGCAAATGTTGTTACCACTGAGCTATGGCTCTTCTGGCTTTAAAAGGACCAAGATGCACAGCTAGGAGCAGAGTACCATCCAGCTCAGGTGACGGTCCTTAAGTGAAGCAAGGGGTAGAGAAGCTGTGGATGGAGAACCTTCAGACTGTAGCTCACTACAGCTCCCCTCATCACTCACCATTGGCTATGTTGGTTGGGAATGATGGAGGCTGGAGTCCTACCACATCTGGAGGGTCACATATGTTCCCCAATGCTGCATTTCCAAAGCTGACCTTTAGGAATGTCGGAAAGAGGTTGAAAGCAGGTGCTGTGTGCACAGAAGGAATGAGTTATGCCTTTCTCTTATGTATGTTTTTCATGCACTAATAGGAAAGCATTAGGGAATATGCTTTTGTATTCCGGCGTGTTGTGTTGTGTTTACAAAATCTGCACCCCCTACGATGAGTTGCTCTAGTACTGGATGCTCTTCAGAGGACCCTGCTGTTAGGCTCAACAAAAGTGCAACTTTCATCAAAGAACGCAGCAGAGACACCTTAAAGCACCCGTGATTAATCAGTTAATAAATCCCACACAGTGGAAGTAAATTAAGCTAACAGCACCAGGGCAAAATGAATGGGGTTGGGAAGGAAATTCTTCATTAAAATCCAGCAGAAGCAAGAACCTGCCGATGGACAGACAACCACCCACCCCGATCTGAAGGATTGCACACCCAGAAAATGCAATCCATCACGTAAGTGACAGAAGAGGTCAGCCATTAATTAACATCCAAATTAAAGCTTTTCAAGTAAGGGTCACAACTGCCTTTGTTTTGACATTTAAATCATTGGCAATGCTCTTCCTGGCTTTGCATTCACAGCACGCCATCCCAATGCTTTTTGTTAATTGCCTTCATTTTTCATGTATACCATTTCATTTATTGTCATTTTTTAAAAAAGGACCCCCCCCCACAAAAGCCACAACTCGTATATGTTAAAAAGTAAAACATTATTAATGCAACATGATTATTTTTATGCATGTAGCAGGGTTGCTTGGTGATGTTCTATCATCCCCGCATGAAGAACGACTGCCACTGCTAGAAATTTGCAGACCCGGGTGGTTACTGAAGCTAAAGAGCTGCGTGCAGCCAGGAGCATCATGATGACGGAGTCAATGGAAATTTCCCATAGGTGGCATCTAGTGAGAGAACAGGGTCAATTACCTTTTGAAAACCTTTAATATGAACAATGAGCAGCATCTTGTGTGGGTGGAAATCCACAACTTAGGGGCTGCCACAGAAAATTCCTTTCCCCTCTGAACTTCTGAGAGAGGTGGAACTTCCAAGAGTGTCCCTTCTGCTGACCTTAAGACTCGTGAGTGTCTGTAGTCTGCTGTACACTGCCTTGTTACTTTATACAAGTTGGTGGTATATATATCTTTTTATGAATAAGGTGAGCAGGATGCAAACGCCATAATTCTGCAGTAAACTAGATGAAGAAAGGTGTCATTTGCCACATAAATATGTCAGCAGTGGCTAAATATCTAGAGGATGGCTTCAAAGATTATAGCAATAAAACATTTACCAGTGTCTCTGGGACCCAAGAAGATCTAAGATGAAGTCATGCTGATTTCCTTAGAAACACTGGAAGCTGGGGGGTGGGGCAGAACATTTTAGCTATCTTTTCGTAGGTTAGTCAAAAGCTAAAGTGAAGGGGGGGAAAAGAGAGAGGAAAGCAACAATGAGAAATTAGGTGCACCAACAGAAATGTTTCTACTGCTGCTACCCTGAGTTTGCCTGCTGTGTTCCATTTTTACTTGTCATCTGAAATTCTCTTGAGCTCAGGCATATTTTTTTTTGCTTTTGGGGGGCGGTGGATGAAACATGCTCAGAAACTTCAGTAGAAAATTGTGTTCTTGTTTCAAGTTGACCTGAGTCATTTATTGTGTCTCTGTGTTTGCATAATAACACACACACACACACACTTACTTACTCAAATCAACTCAAATCAAGAAGACAATTTTTCACACTCAGAACCAGAGGTTGAGGGCCCACATGTTCCAAATTCCCCACACTTATGAGGAATCATGCAAAGGATCAGGATGCAAGCATTCATTCTGTTAAAATATTTTAAAGATTGTTATCGTTGTTATCATAACAGTCCTGCTCGTAATACAAAGATGATCTGCTTCTGAAGTCATTGTTAGAAAGACTATAGCAGCATAGAGGTGTATGTATAAGCAAGAAGATATCATGCCCAGAGGAAGGGCAAGATATAAATTCTGTAAACCAAACAATCTGTAAGTCTTGAGGCAGAGCAGGGGAAGGCATAACTGAGTCTTGGAGAAGCCTCTTTTCCTACCAGGGTCTGGTTCTTGTTCCAATCCTAGTATGCATCAGGAAAAGACACTTTTCTAGGGCTGGAGTACAGTGGTACCTTGCAGGACGAAATTAATTCGTTCTGCGAGTTTTTTCGTCTTGCAAATTTTTCGTCTTGCAAAGCACGGATTCCCATAGGAATGCATTGAGGAAACAAACTTGCAAGACGTTTTCGTCTTGCAAAGCAAGCCCATAGGGAAATTCGTCTTGCGAAGCAACTCAAAAAACGAAAAACTCTTTCGTCTTGCGAGTTTTTCATCTTACGAGGCATTCGTCTTGCGAGGTACCACTGTACACCACACCACATCCCTTAACAGTCCTGATTTGAGCGGGACATTGCAGAATTACAAAAGCCACCCTGGCTTCTGATTGGATCCTGGAATGTCCCATTTCGGCTCATGCAGCACATGAACTTGTTCCCACTGTAGGCAGTGATAGCCACCAATTTGGAGGGTTTTTAAAGGTGAGACAAATTCATGGAGGAGGTGGTGGCTACCAACAGCTGTCAGCCATAATGGTGAGACTTTTCTTCCATGTTTGGAGGCAGTAATGCTTCTGAATACCAACTGCTGGAAAATCAACTGCTGGAAAACTTTTGTGCTCAGGTCCTGCTTGTAGGTATCCCAGAGGTATCTGGACAGCCATTGTGAGAACAGAATGCTGGACTATTTGGGCCACTGGCTTGATCCAGCACGCTCTCCCTACATTCTCATGATGCCTTCTCCTTCATAGATTAATAGGCAAAACATTCATCTCCCCACCCTGTTTCAAACTTCTTTATTGCACTTTGTTTTATATCTCACTACAAGGCATTTTAAAAGGTTGTTGAATATGGGAAGCAAACTTTTTTATTGCTTCAGCCTGCATGCAAATAATAAAGAGAGAGAGAGAGAGAGAGGCCTCTTCACTTCTGCCTCTTTCTTTCCCCTCGTAACTTTCATGAATAATGAACACAAGGGCATTTACAACTAAGTAGTAAATACATAAGAAGGAAGTAAAAAAAAAGCCCCGTTCTTAATTACTGACGGAAGCAATGGCAATGGTATGTGTGGCATGTTTCTGTTTAAATTAAAAATATCAAGGGGATTTGCAGAGCATGGGGAGGGGGAGATAGATGTTCCCCTACAACAAAATATGACTGTTCTTTTCAATCTTCAGCTGAGAATTAAAAGTACTCTGTTTATTGAAGACTACAAAAGCAATCACCGTTAGACTTGCTTTGCATATTTGCTCTATTAATTTACATACTCATGGTGGGCTGCACATGCAGATGCAACGACTAAATTACACTGTTCTTGAGTAATGGCAACATTAAAAAAAGTGCTCAGCCTAGTCAAACAGACAATAAAAAATATTGATGAGTCAGCTGGAAAGCCTCTGGTTTAGGGGCACTTCTTCCGCACTGATCCATCTTGGGGTTTGATTATACCCTCTTGCCCTTATCTCTTATCTCGTTCTGCTAAGCAATCCCCTCAAGTAGGACACTGCTATCATCCCACACTGAAAATATGTGGATTGAATTCCCAGAGCGTCAAAGATTTTGAGGAGAGGCTAATATAATTGACCTGTTATTTTCCCAACCTTCCAGCTGCACACATGACTCTCCTAATTGGGAGAGGAATGGGTGGCCCTAGCTGAGCCCACTAGATGTCGGGACCAAAGGGAATTGGCTGCTCCTGGTAGGGACTCTGGGACACTTGCTATGAAAGACACATCAGCCTTGGATCTGGAGGTTGGATCTCCATACCACTGACTTAAGACACATTTAAAGCACATACATTCTGATCAGCCATGACATCCCTCCAATAATTATGCAAGCTGTAGTTTATAAAGGGTGCTGAGACTTGTTAGGATATTCTCCTTGAAGAGCTTTAATTCCCAAATTTCCCACTGAAGAGGGATTGGTTGTTAAACCATCATGGGAACTGGATCTCTGGGAGGGGAACAGGGATCTCCTAACAACTCTCAGCACTCTTAACATACTACAGACACCAGAATTCTTTGGGGAGGACTCATGACTTTTTAAAGTGGTATCATAGTGCTTTCACGGTGTGGCATGAATGTGGCCTCATGAATGTGGCCTCATGCATGCAATGCACCTACTGTACTAATGCAGGGTAGCGGTGGGCTGACTTCACCCAGAGTGTGGCACAGTGGATTGCCTTGATGCCCCTTGTGTCTAATGAGAGTGCAGGGTTTAATCCATCATGACTGAGACCTAGAACTTCTGATCTGATTAAATTGGCTAGAAGTGTAGGGCCAACATTCCACTGAAGTGGAATATGATATATCATACCAATTTGGTGTCTCTGATGAGTAGAACTGCCTAAGTTCTTCACTAAAAAATTATTATTATTATTATTATTATTATTATTATTATTATTATTTTATCATTAAAGTTTTATACATATAATTTTATTATATTTATGTTTTCCCCAAGGGGCAGCTTGCATCAAATATAAAACCACAATAAAACATTAACATTAAGAAACAGAATATCCTATTCAGGCAATAAACAAACCAATAAATCAATAGAAACCAATAATAACAACAAGATAACAAGCAGCAGCCTTGCTTTGTCTTTCCTTGACTTAATATTAAAAATGGTGTCTTAATTATTATGCCAGTTTCACACCAGTGCCATTTGCTGGTTATCACAGAAACAGCAATTGGATATGGCTGAAACAGCTTTTCCTTTCTATAGGATCAAACACAGAGAAAAGAAAAAACCAACAAGACATTTGAATCAGACACCCTCCAACTGCACATCACTTTGAGGTGGCCAATGGCAAAAGGCCAAAAAATGAGGCTGTTTCCTCCTGCTTGATTTGAAACCACTAAGCCCCCTTGGGAACTATGGCCAAAATGCTCATTCAAATTAACAACCAGTCCTCTTTCTCTCCCTCTATCTTTTCCTCCCGCCCCCCTCAGTTTCTGAGGAAATTTTAATTTAACTACTGATAAGATTTCTTACCCACCCTTCACCATAAATATCCCAAGCAGAAACAACATGATATATATTAACCAAAAGAGAAGAGGAAGTTCTACAAGAATACCTTAACTGTCCAAAATCATGGTAAAAAGGTACATCTTCAGTGTATGATGGAAACTCACACTGTAGCATATCCTTGCCTTGTTTTCATAATTTCAAAAGCATGGCAGAACTAACGGGTCCACATCATTTTTTGAAACATTCCAATGAATTTATCAACACTTACCTTCGTACCTTCAAGTAGTATTAAATATGGTGGAGTGTACCTTTATTAGCTTGGCATTAAGATTTGCATGATTGGGATGCGGGTGGTGCTGTGGGTTAAACCACAGAGCCTAGGACTTGCCGATCAGAAGGTCGCGGTTTGAATCCCTGCGACGGGGTGAGCTCAGTCCCTGCTCCTGCCAACCTAGCAGTTTGAAAGCACGTCAAAGTGCTAGTAGATAAATAGGTACCACTCCAGCGGGAAGGTAAACGGCGTTTCCGTGCGCTGCTCTGGTTCGCCAGAAGTGGCTTAGCCATGCTGGCCACATGACCTGGAAGCTGTACGCCGGCTCCCTCGGCCAATAAAGCGGGATGAGTGCCGCAACCCCAGAGTCGGTCACGACTGGACCTAATGGTCAGGGTCAAGGAAAGGAAGAAAGATTTGCATGACCAAAATTATTCTTGGGAAGTCATATTAAGCCCTAGAGTCTATTGAGCATGGAGTGGGGTGGGGTATTAGAACACAAAGAACTGCCTTATACCAAGTCAGACCATTTGTTCATCTGGCTCATTACTGACTACACTGACCAGAGTTTTTAGGCAGGAGTCATCCCGGTCCCTACATGGAGATGCCAGGGATTGTATCTGGGTTCTCTATACAAAGCATGTGCTGTGTCACTGAGCCACAGTCCTTTTGAATGAATGATGTTCAAAAATCAAGCATATGTGCCTTAAAAGGGGGATATGATGTTAGAGCATGTTCTTCTAGAACAACATGTGCACTATCCTTGAAACAAGCACAGTAAAACACAGGCAGAATCCTTTTACACACACAACCTAGAAGGATCAAATATCCATGAGAGCCTCTTGAACATCAAAACAAGATGTCCAATAGTAATGACGACTAGACAGCTAAAGCTCCCTTTTGCTCAAAGGAAGTGGATACTGCAAATCACTGAGAGCATTTTGACTCACTTTAATTTTTTTCAGGGAGAATTATTTGGGAATTCAAGATTCCCTACAATATGCAGATCCAGTATCACTGAGAGCATGCATTGCTGAGATATGTCTATATCACACTAACTGGGAAACATGGAAGAGTTGCATTGTTCCTTCTGTCCAAGGATGGCACATATGAAAAACAGGCAGAGAACAAGTCAGGTCATTCCCCAGCAAACTGCTATGAATGCACAAGGTTTGCTTCACACCCCTTGAGAACGGTGGTCACCAGGCATCTATTTATTTATTACAGTGATTTGTATGCCACTTAATCACAGTTGTCTCTAAGCAATGCACAGGAGACTAAAAAAGCAATTCTAAGAATAGTTAAAAATGAATTAAAACAATAAAAACAGAATTCAATTAAAAGCCTGTTGAAGGATAAAGAAGTGATCAGTAAGTGCCAAAAGTTCAACAGGCAGAGGGCCTTTCTGATTTCAAGTGGCACAATACTGAACACATGACCCTCTGTGGATACAACCCATGCAACCCAGGCATGGGGGACCACTAACAGGGACTTCCTCAAAGACCCTAGTGACCAAGCAGGGATATAATGGATCAGGCAGTCCCTGAGGTTTCCTGGACCCAAGTTATGACGGGATTTGTTAATTAATATAAGAACCTTGAACCTGGTCTGGTAGGGTATGGGCATCCAATGCAAGCTTTTCACACTGGAGTTCTATGCTGGTGATAGTCTGTTCCCATCAAAAATCTAGCTGCAGCATTTTGCACCAGCAGGAGTCTCTGGACAACAACAACAACAACAACATTATTTATACCCTGCCCATCCAGCTGGGTTTTCCCCGTCACTCTGGGCATCTCAAGGGTAGCCCCACACAGCATGCATTGCAGTAATTGAGTCTTTAGCTTAACATGAATTATGGTGACCAGACAATCTCTTTCCAAAAATGGCCATAGCTGGTATAACAGCTGTAGCTGGTAAAAGGCATCCCTAGACACTGAGGCTACCTGAGCCACCAATATTGGAGCAGGAGCACCCACAAACTCTGAATCTGTTCTTCCAGAGAGAGTGCAATCCTATCTAGCACAGGCAACTGGCCCATCTTCTCCACATTGGAACCACCAACCCGCAGCATCTCCATCCTCTCAGCATTCAAGCTCAGCTCCCTGGCTTTCTTCCACTCCACCCAGGCATTAGGAACCATTAACTTTTGTCACCACAGAGACAAGTGAAAAAAACCTCTTCCAATCCATGTATCAAGAGTCTTATGCAGTTGAGGCTTTCTGCAGTTCCTCTATGAGAAATACCACCAACACTATATTTGGACAACCTTGGCTCAAATCCAAGACATTTGTGGATGCAACACTTCATCCATCGGTCATGAAACCTCCAGAAATATGAATGGCAACACCACTACATGTTCTCCAGTTCCCCCTTAGTACCTTGATCAAACAACTAAAGTGCAGAAAGCACAGTTAAGACTTTATGGACCATTTAGCCTTGTGCTATCTGCTTGCCAAGCACACAAAGCCTCTTCCCATCAGTGCCAGCACTTTAATGCAACACCTGTCTACTGGAAATGGAATTTGGCCATGCAGTTCATTCATACTCCCAACTGGCAATAGCAGTTGGTCACCAGAGGTTCAAATGCAGAGGATAAGAAAATGTCTGGAAAGGTTTGAGTAGCACATTCTGAGGTTCAACACAAAGCAGGAACATCTTGTGGACAAGTTGCAAGACACACACTCAACTGCAACTCAAGGTTCTCCAGCATACTCACTCGTTATCAGCACAAAACCACCAAATTAAGTCAAGAACCAAATAATTCAGGAGAAAGGGTACAGTGATTATTCCCAGTGTCCACATCAATATTCAAGCCAACCATTAATTAATGGACAGGAACTACTCAACACAGAGCCATAATACAAAGAAAAGTCTGTATTAATACGGGTTTAGAAAAAGCCCCTCCCGCTTTCAAAATAATAATAATAAAATAAATAGAAGTAATCACACTCCTGTAGGAACAACAGAGGGGAGCCTGTCACAAGGACAATGAATTTTCTGATATATTCCAAAAATGATAGGAACACACAGGCTGTGGTTAATACAATTTGTGTGCGTGTGCAGAAATGACATATGAAAATAAGCTTCCTTACAATTCAGAATCGGCTGGTCCGCCATGAATGCAGACGGGTGTTCAATATGAAAAACCTTTTGTTGGAATCCAGGGATGCATTCTAAATCTTCCGTGAACACATGCAGCAGCACCTGAGAAAACAAAGGGGAAAATGACTTTTCATATCTGCTTGTTCACCGCTCATGCTGGCTTTTGCAAATGATAGCAGGTTTGGATTCAACTTTCCACAAGATTAAAAATGCTCCCTTACATCACACCTTCCCTTTAAGTTTGCTAGTTACTTTAAAAATTTCCCTTTAAGTTTGCTAGTTCTTGCCTTGAGGGTGTACTGCGGAGCTTTCATGCAAACTGTAAGAGGAAGTGACATAAATACATTTCCCATGAAGTCAATCTAATGCAGTTAACAAAGCACATCAAACAGGTATTTTAGGACACTCATCTTTGGCGTGCGTGTATGTGTGTGTCCTATTGGGTTGCCCATTGATTTCAGTGTTTGAGTGCCAGTAATCTCCCAGGACATGAAAGTTCAGTGTGTGCGGAAGCAGTCTCTGAGAAGCAAGCTGTTAAATGTCTTTGAAATGTTAACATCTGTGGGCACTGGGGGGAAGAAAGGCAATGAGGAGTCCATGGGACTAATTGTACATGGTGCAAATCTGTTAATTAAGGCCCAAAATAGCCATTATCGGGGACATTATGGGCTGCTACCTACCAACCATGACACCATTGAGCTTACAATTTCCTTTCCCACAAGCAGCCACCAATGTTGCAAACGGGGAACAGGGAGTTTAATGATGCTCAATGGTAGAGGACATATTTTGCCTGCAAGAGGTCCCAGGCTCAGTCCCTGGCAGGAGAGGGGAAGATTTTTGTCCAAAACACTGTATGTTTGAGCGCCACTGCCAATCAGTTGGCATGTTTGATTTATTTATTTTGATCCAACATGGCAACCTGAGATAGTTTTAACTGGAGCTCCCATGAGTCAACCCTGGGACCACCAGCATGCAAAGGATGAATAAGATGATGTAAGCAATATCTGTATTTCACTCAGTTGTAGTCATGGTTACAGCCCCCCCCTTTTATTCATTTGTACATCCTATTGATTTTGATTTTTTTTGCAGTTGCATTCTCAAAAATTAATAAGCACACACACATTTAAAATGATGCAGTCTGCCATGGAGACATTGCTTTCCCTGTCAGGCAATTGGGGAGCAAAATTTATTGCACTGCACACCATAGGAAGGATAGGAACATTTTCAATGCAGTGGCACTCTTGAATAATGCATCAGAGCAAAAACACTAAACACCACTGAGCCTCTATCCTATGGGGTACTGTGGAGAACGACTACTCCAGCCCTGAAGACAACAAAGTTTTCAGCTGGGCACAGCTTCATTGTTCAGTCTTTTGGAGCAAGACGAAAACATAGCCTGCAGGAGGCGGGAGGAACACTACTTCCCACCTTCGGCATAAGCCACAATTTGCCCAGTTTGGGCTATCATTCAAAAGATGTTTACCTGGAGGAAGACTTGAAATGAAATGTTTGCAGCATGCTGGAAGGTGAATCTGAAGGTGAAAGTTAAGTACAGTTTGTGTCAGTGTTTGTATGAGATCACTGATCTGCCTTGTCACTGTATGAGTGCCAAGGAAAGGGAGGAGAAAGGCAAAAAGAAAGGAATTTGTCAAAGTCCACTTCCAAAGTGATTCCTCTGAGTGCAGCTGAAATCTCATAAGGCTATTTTCCTGGGTAATCTTAAATAAAGAACAAGCTTGCAGTGATGGAAAACTAGAGAAAAAACAAGCCAAAAATATACTGCCCAATATTTTGAAAGGTTCAGTGGAGCACGCACATGGCTCTGAAAAACCATCAGGAAGCCGAGAGCTTGGGCGACTAACCTGTGACTCTCCATATGCTGTTGGACTACAACTCCCATTGTTCTTGACTACTGACCATGCTGTCTGGGACAATGACTGCTGGAGCATCACAGGTTACTCATTCTTGGCCTAGAGGTGTCAGCACCTTAGAGCCACCCAATAAGCTTGAAAGTGGAGCTTTTAAGCAACTGAGAAGTAATTTTCTATGTGCTGTTTGTAGCCAATCAATGTGCAAGGAGGTGAGTAATGCAGGTGAGGAAGAGCACCGAGGAAGAGTCATTCTACATGCTGGAAAGCTAAGCATTAACACAGAAAACACAAGGTGTTTCAGTTTCAAGAGAATGGTTTGCAAGTTCTGTTACGTACAATAGAACTTCAAGGAAAACTGAGATAAGTTACACTAAAAGAACATATTGGAGCACACTAATCATTCGCCTACTTCACAGAAAATAGATATATCTAGTTGAAAAGCAGCTCACGGAGGTCTGCATTGATCTTTGCAATGCACCACAAATTATTATTATTGTATAATTATATAGAACCTTTTAATGAGGGTGAAAGAGGAGAGCGCAAAATATGGTCTGAAGCTCAACATCAAAAAAACTAAGATTATGGCCACTGGTCCCATCACCTCCTGGCAAACAGAAGGGGAAGAAATGGAGGCAGTGAGAGATTTTACTTTCTTGGGCTCCATGATCACTGCAGATGGTGACAGCAGCCAGGTAAAAGACGCCTGCTTTTTGAGAGAAAAGCAATGACAAACCAAGACAGCATATTAAAAAGCAGACACATCACCTTGCCGACAAAGGTCCGTATAGTAAAAGCTATGGTTTTCCCAGTAATGATGTATGGAAGTGAGAGCTGGACCATTAAAGAAGGATGATCGCCGAAGAATTGATGTTTTTGAATTATGGTGCTGGAGGAGACGCTTGAGAGTCCCATGGACTGCAAGAAGATCAAACCTCTCCATTCTGAAGGAAATCAGCCCTGAGTGCTCACTGGAAGGACAGATCCTGAAGCTGAGGCTCCAATACTTTGGCCACATCATGAGAAGAGAAGACTCTCTGGAAAAGACCCTAATGTTGGGAGACTGAGGACACAAGGAGAAGGGGACAACAGAGGACGAGATGGTTGGACAGTGTTCTCAAAGCTACCAACATGAGTTTCACCAAGCTGTGGGAGGCAGTGGAAGACAGGAGTGCCTGGCGTGCTCTGGTCCATGGGGTCACAAAGAGTCGGACACAACTAAACGACTAAAGAACAACAAGTATAATCTTAGAAGGTAGTGTAATCTTAGAAGGATGTGTGGCTGCAAGGAACCATGGTTTTGAGATGGAGTGACTGTCATGAAGGAGCCCTGAACTTCTGAATTTGCCACTACCCTACTGCATACAACCCAATAACTTATTTGGTTGGTGTTGTGGGTGCTTTTTAACACACCTGGCATTTGAACTCCATTCCTCTCACTTAAATGTATCTCAGCCGGTAGCGTGAGAGCTTGACGCCAAGACAAGCTGGCAGAGCTCAGGCAGAGCAGATGGATATATTCCTCATCCTAAATGGTGTGCAACAACTTTGACCTTTTGTTCAAGTGATAAACTAGAAGCTTGGAAGGAGCCAGGAGTGGGACAGAAAGAACAAGCCATGGTCCACCTTACAGTGTTCAGACAGCAGTAGTTTGTAGGTCACCTTATTCTCTGTGTATGAATGGAGAAATTTGATTCAGTTCACATATAAAGGTGAACTTACAATACTGTATATGCAATTTCTGAAACAATGCACCAATTGAAACGCTGTAATCACTCAAATTCATGCTTCCCAGAGTTTTGCTATGCAGTTTGCAAGCCCCCTAAATTCCCCCCCCCCAAACCCTAAGGTAAAGAACATTAGGTTGTGCATTATAATTTGGGAAATCATTTTGTGTATATTCAAAATTGCATTAAAAATGTGTACATTTGGAGAAATTCAACTACAGTGGTACCTCGGGTTAAGAACTTAATTCATTCTGGAGGTCCGTTCTTAACCTGAAACTGCTCTTAACCTGAGGTACCACTTTAGCTAATGGGGCCTACTGCTGCTGCCGCGCCGCTGCTGCACGATTTCTGTTCTCATCCTGAAGCAAAGTTCTTAACCCGAGGTACTATTTCTGGGTTAGCGGAGTCTGTAACCTGAAGCGTCTGTAACCCAAGGTACCACTGTACAATGCTGATGAATCTTCATTGGAATATATATTTTTTAAAAAAATTAAATCAAAAGCTGATGTGGAAATATGGAGCACTGGACTTAAGTTTGAGAGGGACAGAGAAGCCAAAATTCAGCAGAGCTCTTCTGATGTTCTTACATCTTTATACTTTCAATCACATCAATATTGCTTTCCTCAGTATGTCTTATCAATGAAATCTTGAGCTGGAGATGGTAAAGGGACAGAAAACTAAAGCATTTGGAGAGAGCTGAAGTGAAAACCTCTTATCCAAACCTCTCAGCAAAGAAACAGATAGGTGTTATTGGCTTACTGTGGAGATCAAACTAAAGAAATGAGTACCCTGAATGGCTTCAGAAATTATCCTGCAAGGGATGTGTGTGAGATCATCTTACTGACCCAAAGTGCCCTGATTTCTCCTGGGAATAATTACAAGATGCTGGCCCAGCCCTCTTGCAAAACGAGATCATTCTAGCCGCACAATTCCCATCACATTCTTCTCTCCTAGATGTTTGGCAAGGTGCCAAATTCACCTGCACCCAGAAGGTTTTTAATTAATTATCTTTTAAAAGCACAGGCCTGCTTCTGCGTTCCTTACCCACATACACCATGAAAAATTCCTTTATTGAAATTAAATGGCTGTCTTGTCTGCTAAAGGTCTTTGCTTTGAAAAATTCACAGTCCCCAGAACAGAATAAATACAAACTGAGAAAAGAACCTACCATGAAAACATCGAAGGAGGTAAGGACACATACTCTGTTTAACCTACAACATTCATTTCATTAACAAAGTACAGCTGAGGGTGTTAACAACACCCCCGCTGCAAACAGTTTATTGATCAGAGGAAAAGTCTCATGCCTCCAACACTGGATAGCACCCAGTCTGAGCCTCTTCAAAATTTATCCAAGTTGGAGACCATCTCTATGTCTTGCAATAGAGACATGCTTTCTCCGTCTCCCATAACACGAGAACTCATGGGCATCCAACGAAGCTGAATGCTAGATCCAGGACAGATATTAAAAAGTACTTCTTCACACAGCACACAAGTAAATGATGGAACTCACTCCCATAGGAGGCAATAAGGATCACCAATATGGATGGCTTTAAAAGAGGATTGAAGAAATACATGGAGGACAAAGCTATCAATTGCTATGCTCTGCTTCCATGGTCGGAGGCAGTAATGCTTCTGAATACCAGTTGCTAGGAAAATACAGGAGTGCTCAAATCTTGCTTGCAGGTTTCTCACAGGCAGATGGTTGGCTACTGTGAGAATAGGATGCTGGACTTCATAGAATCATAGACTTGTGGACCCAAAGGGTCATTTAGTCCAACCCCTGGAATGCAGGGGTCTCAACACACAATTTCCCCATCCAGTTTGAAACCATACCAGACACTGTTTAGCTCTGCAAATGTGCTAGCCATTTTATTGCTGCACCAGCTCTTCTTAAGCTTTTAAGTGAAGAAACAATTCGCCATAACTCGCAACTGTTGATCTAATGGTGGCGAAGATTCAGGAAGTGAAACTTCCTTCCATCACAGGATAATCACGTTGCACAACATGCTGCACTTGTTGAACTTCTTCTGATCCTGCAAGTATTAAGTAGGGACAGAGTTTTGCTCAAAAAAGCTAGCAAATCCTGTCCATCAAAAAATCAGTTTATGGACTCATTTCTCCTCCTCTCTTTTCTTTCTTTATTCCTTTCTTTCCCCCTCCAGAGGCATTCCAGAGAGTTTCTTAACAGCAGGGAGATAGCCTCTGAAACAAGCTGCTGCACAGAACATAAAATTAATTTCCAACTAGCTGGTCTCAATGTCATCAAAATAGATTGGGCAATTTCAGGTTTAGAAATCATTTTCTCAACTTGTTCCACTGTAACTCTTCTCCATTATTTATCACCTTCAGGGGCATTAGATCATAAAGCCATAAGCTCCAGACTGCTAATTTCATTTCGAAAGCTGAAAGTGTCTCAGCACATCCGGGTAGCAATTAGATGGCCGCCCATAACTTAAGCACCAGTTCAGCCCTCAAAATCATCTTAAGCGGGGCTCCAGTGGTGCACCCAGCCATCTGCCAGCATGAATTTTTGGCCGGGGTTATTAATGCAACACAGGGCTCATTGTGCGAAGAAACTGTTCAAAAAACCCAAACACCTGAGCACAGTCAATGGAGAAAGTTATGTAACTTTCTGTCCTCAATGCCAGGAATGTAGAAAACGCCATATGCTGAGATAGGTCATTGGCCCAGCTAACCAACCAGTAGTGTCTTGTTGCCCATTGGGACTCATGATGCAGAAAGCAGAGAGGCCAAAAGTAGGTGGAGCCAGGAAGCCAATGATAGGCAGTGCAAACTAATTCTAGCTTTGTCCCCATCATCCTTCCTGTTGAGTTTTCCAAAGGCAACATTAAGCAGGAGGAAGCCGACCAGCAGTGCCTGACCCCCGATTGGTTGTATGTAAGAAGGTAGGCCTGTGGGGACTTGCTGAGGGTGAACTGGAGCTTGGTGGGACAGTGCCCCATTCACCTAAATGGAACAGCCTCCACTGTAGACAAACATTGTCTTCTCCATGTTTGGGGAGCCTGTTGAAGCCTGAGGACTACACTGCTGTACAATCATATCTTGGGTTGTGAACGTGATCCGTGCAGAAGGCACGTGTGCAACCCACAGCGTTCGCAGCCTGAAGCACTGCATCTGCGCATGCACATGACATCATTTGGCACTTCTGTGTATGGCTGAAACTCGGAAGTAACCCATTCCGGTACTTCTGGGTTCAGCGCAGCCCGCAACCCAAAAAAGCACAACCCGCAGCATTCATAACCCAAGGTATGATTGTATGTCCTGGTCACACAAGGAGGGCAAATGGCCAGCAGTTTTAATTCTTTACTGACAAAGCATGAACTTCCTGAGGTGCACTAAGCATGCACACACACGCTTCTGGTGGCTTGGTACTGTAGCTGGTGCCCCTCCCTGGGCTTGCACTCTGAGGTAGACAGCTGGAGTAATGGTGGAATCATTTCCACACACAAATTTAAGTACCTTTGTCTGACTGTGAGAGTGCAAGCAACTTGCGACTTCTGTAACGCGGAAGTTGTTGCTGTGCCTTCCTCTTCAAGGCTCTTCTGGTCCTGGGGGACAGTGTGGGAGAGGATGGAGGGGATTCTGCCAGCTCTCTCCCTTCAGGCACCATCTCCCCCTCCACTTCTGCCATGCCGTGTCTTTCCTTCCCTGTCTCCAATTGCTCACACCCCTCCCTATCCTCCAGTTCTGGCTCCTGCCACATGGGAGTCACAAAACCCCATAAATTGCTACCCACTTCCCATGGATCCACCTCTGGCCCTGGTACCTCTTCCACCCGCTCCTCAGAGCTCTGCCAGTCCCTGACATCATCTCAGCAGCCTTCTGGGGCCACATTCAAGTGGTGGTCAAGTCCAGATGCAAAACTGGACAATGAACATGAGTTTTACTTTGCAGTTTCTTCACACTCACACATCCTTCCCTGTCATGGAAATAGATGGATTCGTCCCTCCTCCCCCACATGATTGGCAACCCCGGGGAGGCATGCTCAGAAGTCATAGATCTGCTTTGCTGCAACTGCTGTCCCACCTGCCCACATTATTTATGCCAGTTTTGATGGACAGCTGTTGAGTGATAAAACATCAAAGGTCTGGCCATGGCAGGCTACGAAAGCTGCAGTGATCATATTTTACCAGTCAACAGTTCCATGCAATGCTGTGTGTGCATTGAGTTGTGATGGGCTGTTGGATTTGTGTGCATAGAATTTAATCCTCTTCCACATTTCCTTTCTTTTTTAAAGAGAAAGAGAGAGAGAGAGAGAGAGAGAGAGAGAGAGAGAGAGGAAAAAGACACCCAACAACCCAGTGATAATTCATGAAACTTCTCTTCATAACCTCTACGGTGTTGCTTCCACATCAGATAGTGAATTGAAGTCATTTTTGTGAGAAATGCTATTAAGATTTGGCAGCAAGATCCTTCTGAGATGACAAATATTCCTTTAAAGGGCCTTTCCTTTCCTTTTTACAGCCAGGCTCTGTCCTAAGAGTGAAAGTCACACTTGGAACACTGAAAGGTGGGTTATGAAAATGCAAATTATAGGAACTTTATTGGCTCATATGAATTCCAAGCTCTCTTCCCACTAAAAAGGTATGGCAGCAATAGGCTTCCATTAACTGGAATTGGAACATGACAATCTCTTTAGACGAGCCATATAGCGCCAGGGAAAATTTTATAAGAAAAAGGACTCATAAAAGAAATGATGTGTTTATTATAATCTTGTTTTATCACACACAGGATAGTCAAAGACAGGAAAACCTGACAGTGGACCATTAAGAAGGTGATTTAGTGACAGACAGATATGCTTGAGGAGCCATCTAAAACTTAAGTCAGTTATAAGAAGCACATTGTGAGGATCACACTTTTAAGCAGGTGTCTGCACTACGTGTCAAAATTCCCCAAAGAGCTCCATCTGGAACTCAAGACCCATTATGACAGATTCGTGGGACATTTGTCCCGCCATTTTGGATTTTGGATAGATCTGCTTCAACTGACAGTGCCTTTGCTACAGAGAATTTCATTTGCAGGCTGTTCAATGCTTTTGGTTGCCTATTTAGCTGACTGCATCATTGGTTTTGTAGTGATAAGACTACATAGCCAGTTAGTAGCTCTTATTTCCTATGTATGAAATGGGAAAACACATATGTATTATTTATTTAATTTAAAATAAGCTTCTCACACAAATATAACAGCAGCGTACATAAAACAAAAAGTCAATGTGAAATGTACACCAAAAGCAATGCAGTTAGAATAACACAGCACAGCAGCAGAAGACGTCCAAGTATACTTCCTGAGAAACATTCATCACATTTCAGCAACTGAAATTACATTCTTCTGTGCACTGTTCTGCAGTATTAACATCCAGGGGCATACCATTAGTTTATACCATGCATTCATGACTTGCTAAGATAACCCTGAAACCACATATGTCCAAGGTATCTCACTGAAATCAAAGCCACTGTATTAGAGAGACGTTACTAACTTTAGATCATACCAGCGGGTCTTTCAAAATCTGCAGAGGAATTTAAAAAATCATACCCAACAATCTTTGAAAATAACTGTGTTGGCTCAGAAGTTAATTTGCGCTCCATCACAAAACGTTTAGATGAAAATTACCGGTATTACCTTTCTGGAAATCTATGCATAATGAAGAGAATACTGTAGGCATCTATTACCATTAAAAACTTATTTGAAATGACAAAAAATAGACTAAAGTACTAATGGACATCTGAAGGGTTTTAATTGTTTAATATTACCCTGCCTAACTGGAAGAGAGAAAGTGGAATTTATCCAACCATTCATTATGCATATCACATTTACAATACACGCGCGCACACACACTTTTTATGAGGCTTATCTAACTACTCTCTTTGGATTTTATGGCACAAAGGGACATTAACAGTTTTTTTATCCCCTTTCCTATAATTGCAGTCTTGTAGGGTACCCAGGAAGTTCATTTCCCAGCATCAAAGCATCAAGCTGCCCACCTACAAAATTTTTCACAAAGTAGCTGGTATACAGACTCAACTAAGACTTAATTTTACAGCCTTTAACATGTTTTAACTCTTTACACTTCAACAAAAAAAAGGGAAATGCATCAAAACAGACATATTTTCATAAAATTTGCATATGCAGGTTTATATGTATAGAAAGAAATTTGGAAATAATACCTGAAAAATTAAATAGAAATTCAGTCCATCTCTCCATAGTGGGAAAGTGTCCCTGCACTGATCTCCTTTGCAGAAGTGAACTATTGGTATGCAACTTTAAGCCCGCCCCCCCCCCAATCTGCACTCTGATGGTTCCTTCTCTCTAAACCAGATTTGGACTGCACACATCCTTCAAATAGATGATGCCATCAGACAACTGTCCCTTATGGCAACCTTTCAAGTTAGAGGGCTACCCTACTAGGACGCACTATTATTGGCTGCTGTACCTAAGGCTGAAGATCACGTCAGTTCCTTTTGCAATGCAAGGAACATGGCTTAGGCTTAGCCGTGCACACTTCACCCACTGTTTTTTTTTTATGAAATGTAGCCCTTTACATGAAGTTACCCAAAAATTCTCTATTCTTTTCTTTGTTGTGGGCAGAGCAGGACTGTAACCATTGGAGAAACTGTGGGAATCTACTTCCCATGTGGATTCTCTAAGGCTGATACTTCCAGCTTCCGTACCTTTAATTTGTGCTACATAGAAGAGTATGCAGGCATTATTCTAGACAATGACTCACTAAGATTGGTGTTTGTGTGTGTGTTTGGAGCTGCCTTCTGTCACCCAATTTTCTGGCTAAATCAGTGCAAATATACTGGAGTAACTCACAACACCAAGGCCCTTAGGAGCAAAGGAAGATGCCTTATACTGTTAAAACTGGTAGTTAGCCCAGTTGGTTAGAGTTTGGTGCTGATAACGCCAAGATTGTAAGTTCAATCCCCATACTGTTCACCTGCAAATTCCTGCATTTTAGGGATTGGACTAGATGACCTTCAGAGTAGCCTTATAAAACTCTATAATTCTATGATTCTATGGCTGGTGGTTGCTTTCCAAGGTTTCAGGCTGGGATCTCTCCCAACCCTACCTAGAGAGATCAGGGATTCAACTTGGGACCTTCGGCAAGCAAAACAGATGCTCTGCCACAGAGCTACAGCTCTTCCTCATTTTAAAATATTATTAAATTAAATTTGGTTTTATTAATATTTGCATACCATTAAGTATCATCACCATCATCCTCATCCCCTTGCCCCAGCTCTTCTTCAGAAAGAACCTGGGAAGTCATTCAGCACAACAGCTGAACATTTTGTGTGTACATTGTAATAAAGCAAAAGCTCTAATGCTTACTATATCCTAGTGGCAACTATGACATTGCATCAGGAATGACCTTTTTGCAGGAGCAAAACCCATTAGAAGTAGAAGCAAACCATTAAAGATAAACACTTAATAGGCAAACCAAAAAAAGGGGGGGAAAGAGAACTATACCTGCCATAAATTAATTAGTTCACAAGTATGCAACCAAGACCTTGGTCCATAACCCTCTGTTGTAATTACTTGCCTTTTCTAAAAAAATAAAATAAAAGTAAGAAGCAGCAGCAGAACACAATATTTTTTTATGTACAAAGGAGCTAGTGTTGACCTCAAATGCATTAAGAGTCCCCAAGAAAGTTTTTGCATGTGAAAAATTGAAATCTTGCTCTGTTAGAGTCAACACTCTAATGGAAAAAATGGTTTTGATTATCCTCCATTGCTTCACACAGGGATAAAGACCAGAGAATGATTGACATAGCTGGAAGATTGGGGTTGGGTGCATCTTTCTCTAGCATAGGGGAACAGATTGCATTAGAAGCACTATTAACATGTGGTGGGATAAACTCATTTTTAGCAGTGATTTCAATGAAAACTCACCCTCCTCCTGGAGCAACATGAATCACCACCCTATCAGAAAATTAACTTTGGCTCTTCCACACATCAGTAGTGTGGCAAAACTACATATGTATATGGAATTTCTATATACCGGCTGGGAGGAAAAAATCAGGATTAGAAAAAAAAATCTGTAAATTGTTTTGGTGATTCAGAGGTTTAACCTGAAATCAAGCTAGATTTAAACTTGCTGGTTTCTCTGGTATCTTCTCTCTTGGATGCCAGCTTATGGTATGGATGTATTTCAGGTCACATCCATGGGCAGCTGCCAGGTCCCCACATCCTTACAGAGCTCACCTATGACTGCCCCTCCCCCTTAAAAAATTAGTCTGATACATTGAACAGTACCAGAAGACTAGGTTTAGATGCCATCCCCCTATCCCTCTAATGCAGTATCACTCTGGAGCAATGTCGGAAATAAAATTATAGCACCAGTACCTGGCATAACTTAGAGCACATCAGAGTCTGCAAACATAGAAGGACCTCCAGAAGGAACCTCTTAAAACTGAATCCAGCTGTGTCCCAGGCTGTGTGCCACAAACATATCCATGTATGTTTTTGCTTTTGCTTTTTGTTAGTTTGTGTGTGTGTGTTTTTTTAAAAAAAAGTTTGATCAGGTCCAATGGTGCATACTCCCATGTAAGTGTTCATAGGATTCTATACAGTGGTACCTCGGGTTAAGAACTTAATTCGTTCTGGAGGTCTGTTCTTAACCTGAAACTGTTCTTAACCTGTTCTTAACTTTAGCTAATGAGGCCTCCTGCTGCTGCTGTGCCACCGCTGCACAATTTCTGTTCTCATCCTGAAGCAAAGTTCTTAACCCGAGGTACTATTTCTGGGTTAGTGGAGTCTGTAACCTGAAGCGTATGTAACCCAAGATACCACTGTATACACAGTGAGGCAAATAAACATATATATAAGGAAATGTGTGGAGAGTATATGATTTCCCAAACAAATAAGAGGAAAGCAGAATTAATTGATCATCAACAGATCCTGGTCCAACTTGTATTTTTTGGAAAAGCATCCAAAACATAAAAGTATTTTACCTTCCAAAACAACTTATGTGTCAGGGCTGGAGTGAAGTTAACTCTTTATTCAAGGAAACAATCCACAGCTATGGCCTCATGGCCCCAGCAACTCTTCTCAGTGCCCACTGCAACTCCTCCTCTCCAAGGTCTTTCACATGCAGTCTCAGGCTATGTGTGCACACAGCCCCCCTCTGCTCTGCCCGTTTCATTTCACTGTGTGATGTAGGAGACCGGGGGGAGGGGAGTTGGTTGCAAGTAGGAGAAGGAGACTTCTTCCATAGTCTTCTTCCATAGTCAGTCTCTCTGCCACCTGGCCCCACTCCTGCCCAACCCTCGGTTTTTCCTCAGAGTCTGAACGGTGCTCTGCCACAGCCTCTTCCTGATCACTAAACCCTGTCCCCTCTTCTGCTTCTGACACCTCCTCCTCCCAGTCTTCTCCCTCTGACCACTCATTGTCATCCCACCACTAATTCCCTGGCTCTGAATCTTCTTCCCTAGGGAGTCCTCAGCTGGTGCCTCCCACCATCCAACCATACATTATATGCGTGTTGAAATGCTCTCAAAGCAGCAAAAGTGTTCCTAATGATCCATAAACTCTTAGCATACATTCTGCTGGAATTATGCTACCTTCTATAAATATATATTTGCTAGGGACAAAAACTGTTTTTTTTTCTTTTCTTTCTCTCCACAAATGTATTTACTGCCAAATAAACTACTTCTCGAGGAAGAAACAGCCACCACTTAAAAGTGCCACCTGATATATATCTGTTATGGGAAACCAACAACCCATGACTCTTTTTCAGCTTTTTATTCCACTTGTCTTACTGTTCTGTGATACCTGTTACACCTGTATAACTCAGGATGGTGTTAAGGAAATGTAAAAATGTGAACTGCAACTCCCTTCAGGCCCAGACAGAATGGCCAGTGGTCAGGGATGATGGGAGGTGAAGTCCAGAGACATCTGGAGAGCCTCCAATTCCTCATCCCTGCTCAAGCCCTAAACTGAAGGGTGCTCTACAATATCACTAACCTAAGGCTTGCAAGAAGAAGCTGTAGGCCTCCAGGTGTGGCTGAATGACAGTGCCCATCATCCTTGACCATTGGCCATACTGGCTGTTGCTGGTGGGGGTTGGAGTTCAATAACATACAAAGGACCACAGCATTGTCACCCCTGCTCTGGTCGGATAAAGCTTGAATCTAACAAGCTCAGTGTTCACATACAACAGAATGAGAAACACCTGAATGAGATAAAGAAAAAGGCAACCAAAAATGATCATGGGGGTGACTCCCCTATGAGGAAAGGTTGCAGAATTTGCAACTTTTTAGTTTAGAGAAGAGGCAAATAAGAGGTGACATGACTGAAGTTTATAAAATTATTCATGGCATGGAGAAAGCAGATGGAGTAAAATTTGTCTATCTCTCTCCTAACACTAGGATTCATGGACATCCAATGAAGATGAATGTTAGTAGATTCAGGCCAGATAAAAATAAATAAAAGCATTTCTTCACACAACTACGGACCTTGCTCCTACAGGAGGAAAGGAAACTTGCATGGCTTTAAAATAAAATTGTAAAAACATGGCTATCAATAGCTGAAGGCTATCAATGGCTACTAGCCATGCTGCTCATGTTCTACTTCCATGGTCAGAGGCAGAAATGGTTCTGAAAACCATTTGCTGGGAACTACAGGAGGGGAGAGTGCTCTTGTGGGTGTCCTAAAGGCATCTGGTTGGCCACTGAGAGAATGGGATGCTGGGCTAGATGGCCCATTGACTTGATCCAGCAGGCTCTTCTTACATTTTTGAGTATCTAACATACTAATTCAGGTTTCTGGGGGGTTGAGGGAGGGAAGAGTCTTAGTCTAGTTCCCTTTCCCCCCTGTTTACATGGTGATGGTGGGACCAACTCCTGTAAGACAGCTTTTGGTGTTATGTAGACTACAGGGGTAGTGCAAGCATAGCTATTATTTTTATTGTGCAGAAGTGAAAAATTTCTTGGCCAGTACAGTGGCACCTCAGGTTACATACACTTCAGGTTACATACGCTTCAGGTTACAGACTCCGCTTACCCAGAAATAGTGCTTCAGGTTAAGAACTTTGCTTCAGGATGAGAACAGAAATTGTGCTCCGGCAGCGCAGCGGCAGCAGGAGGCCCCATTAGTTAAAGTGGTGCTTCAGGTTAAGACCAGTTTCAGGTTATGTACAGACCTCTGGAACGAATTAAGTACTTAACCTGAGGTACCACTGTAAATAGGTAGATTTGTCACATTTAAAGCTGTACCACAGAGAAAATCTACTCATCTTCACTTGTAAACAAGAACAAATAGCAATGTGTGAGAAACATACTGACATCCAGTAATTTCAATCACACATAGCAATTTAAAATTACTGAAGCACTCTTTTCATTTTTGTCCCTCCAACCGTGCTCAGCCCAGAAATTGTTTGAGGAGGGGAGCTGTGATGGCTGGGCATGAAATAATTTGGTTTTTTTTCCAAGGGCCTCCTTTCTGCCTCCCTTTAACAAAAAGCTTCCATTTGAAAGTGGAAGGAGGTTGGTTTTGTGCCACACTCTGCAATTTTGAATTATTTAAAACACACATTTGCTCCATCAGTGCTTCCCACTTCCTGAAGCAGGAAGCTGCTTTTAATTGCTAGCATCAATATTAAAAAAACCCCAAACACTATGTTGAATTCCTAACCTCAATAAAAAGGCCACAGATTGAAACAGAACCTCAAACACCAAGGATTGCAGTCAGTGCCCAGGCTACAGAAGGTGTTTGTGGCCAAATGGCTCTGAATGCAATCCATCCTCTTGATCTGGGGGGAGGACCGTAGACCATGCAGGTTGTCTCAGGTCCAATCCCCAGCATCTCCAGGTAGGGCTGGGGAAAGCTGCTGACCAAACCCCAGATCTAATGTGTACAGGAACTCATTCAAGGTAGGTCTTGCCCCATGGATCAGTCCCTGCCTCCCCACAGCTGCCTGTGTCTTTTCCTCCCCAGGGATTTCCCCCCCTACATCACAGTGGGAACTTCCTGATATTTCAGAGCTATGTATCCCATCACCCTTAAGAATTGGAGATGCTGGATGAGACTGATGGCATTGAGGGCCTGATGTTTCAGATTTTAATTCCCATCAGCCTCAGCCAACATGTATAATGATCAGGATTGATGGGAGTTGGAGACTAAAACATCTGGAGGGCACCATGTGAGGGGATGCCTCCGGATGTTACTGGACAGCTGTCAGTGTTCCTGAACACTGGCTATGCTAGGTGGGGCTGATGCCGGAGTCAGACAACACCTGGAGGGTCAGAAGTTCCTAATATCTGGTCTATATCATTCTTAAAGCGCAGTGCCCCAAACTGACCGGAATATTCCAGATGAGGAATAACTAGCATAGCACAAAGTGGCATCATTATTCCCTGTCACACAGAAATGATGGTTCTATTCATGCAGCCTTAAGCCGCTTTAAGGCAGAATCATTTAAGGGAGCAGTAGAATTTCATACATCTGGAGGGGGGGTAGATTTTCATGACTTTTGCATACACCAAAGTCAAAAAAGTCACTTGTAGGGTACAGTAAATTGAAACAATAGTGTCTTGTTCTTACTGCTCTGCCTTCCCATCAAGGGCTGTAAAAAGTCCCCCTGTTCCAATTTCAATTATGGGGAAAAAATATTCACATCTGAGATGCGCTGTACAAAGCCACCCTTTATCCAGAGTTAATTGTGCTCACTGCAGTCACTCCCCCAGGATGAAGGTCTTAGAGTTTTCAGTTGTTGTAAATCCCTTTTCCTTTCTTTCTTTCTCTCCAAAATATATCATTTGATTCAGAAACAAAAGTACGGACATGGCTTATCATTCAAAAACATGTGTCTTGGGTTTGGGAAAGATTCTGCTTTTGTCTCTTCCCCACAGTCACGCGCGCCACGCTTGCCGAGCGCAATTTGAGTCGCAAGGCATTGCTGGAATAACTGAGCTTAAGCAAAGCTTTGCATTATTACAATCAAAGAAAGTGCAAAGAACCTCAATTAGACCAAGGGACTGACCGAAATTAAAACCAGGAAAGCATTAGCCTATTATGATGAACACAGCAGGCGCACCTCATGAAATAAAGGGTTTAAAATGAATGGCAGCAAGGCCACTAAGTGCCCACAAGCTGCTCAGACATGAGTTCCTTTTGTCCTCCTGGCTATTATGACAGGGGACAGAAGACTCAGAGAATATGCAAGTTTCTGACAATAACTCTACAAGGCAACTCACCCTGTAAAGCAAGTGTGGGGGACTTTTTCAGTCAGGGGTTGCATTCTTAGGACAACCCATGGGGGCGCCACTTGCTGGGGGGGCAGGGTCATAGGCAAACTTGGGGCAACAAATGCAAATTTGATCTCTGTACCATGGGCCAGTTTCTACACACACTGACACATCCAGACAAATGAGTCATTATCCCTTAAAGCAAATTTCAAAGGGAATTTGGAGGTCCTGCACATGAGTGTGAGTTTCAAAGGAAGATAAGAATAGTTTATGGGACTAGTGAATTTCTCAGGGGCAGTTTCTAAATCTAAGTAGGCACTGGTTTCATGTATTCATTGTTTTTTCCATGATGGAACTCAAGGCAGCAAGAACAGGGTTCTCACATGGGGACTCCCAGGCCTGCTTGGCTTTGCCAAGGTTATTGCCTCATGTGCCTTCATCCCATGCCCTCGGTCCTATGACTTAGATTCCTTTCCAGAGTTTCACTGAAGACCAATAGGTCTCATACTGATTGCCAATAAATCTTAATCAAGAGGTGACAGCTTATTCACTGCCATTTAAACCAAAACAAGAGGAGAATTAATTTCTTTCTTTCTTTGCCAAATATTAATAGGCAAATAGTCGAGGCACATAGTGGATTCTGTCATCTGCAGATGGTCCTTGAATTGGAGATATGCAAGACAGGGAATCAATCAGCTTTTTGCTGATGGAGAAAACTGCAAAGAAATGAGCATGACCAGCAAGAGTATCTCTTAACACCAAGGAGTTGGATCACCTATATTGCCAAATTGCTACAAAAGCTTTCAGGCTGAGCTTCTTTACCATTCTAAGCATAGGAACAGAGGTGCCATTTATACCACCATCCATCTAGCTCCATAGTATCAACAAAGACTGGAAGCAGCTCTTCATGTTTCATACATGAGCATTTCACAGCCTGGATGGGGATTGAACCCAGGACCTTTCATATGTACAGTTGTTGCTCTGTCAGGATCACTGAGATACAGCCCTTCTCTTCAAAGAAGGCAATCATGCCCCTGTGCTTGTTTGCTTCTGCCCTGCCCAGCCTTCACCTTATTCTCCACCACTCCAGCTTTGTAGGAGCTGCCCTTGACATTCTTATTGTCTAAGAAGAAACATTTAATAGGCAGCTGCACCAGAGCTTCCTCAAGGCACTTTTTATGTAACCATGGTGAATACCTACTTCGAACATTGTGAAACATGAGGCTGTTGCAAAGTTTTCTTCTTTGGAGTTTGGCAGTCTGGCTTCTTGGAAATGAACAGAGGGGCCTTAAAAAATAGCTGGCAGGTCAGGTGAATACAAAAATAAAAAATAAAAATCTGCCTCGCCTGCTGAGGACTTACCTTGTAAAGATTTTAAGACAAAGCTGTAAATTGCAATAATCCAACCCTCTTTTGCTGTCCAGAAAGGACTATTTTTTTTTATTTTTGGTTAATGAAATGGTAAATCACAGATCTGGTAGCTATGTTGTAAGGGAGGTGCTTTTCAAGACCCAAAGCTATAATTTCATTGGGTATAGCTTAACTCTTGGTGGTAGTAGAGGGGGAAGATGGCAGACAGATAGAGCTTAAAGAAAAAATTACAGCTTCCTAGTGGTTCACACATTTCTGTTGCAGAAATGTGAAAGTACATTGTTCCAAGTTTCCCACCCCAAATGTGTGAAGGAGAACAGCAGCAGAAGATGGCCGGTTTAATGCAAATTAATAATGTGATGACTGGTTTCGAAAACCATGTGTGCAACCCCCGGAGAGCTAATGAGAGCTATCAGTAAAGCTTGCAGCAAACACACTCCTATGCAAAATGCCTTCTAAACCACATGGACTTAGCAGTCTTGAGTTGCAGATGCTGGCAAAACTTCTACAAACTGTTCTTTCCCCAAAATTTTGGCCTCAACCAGAAGCAAAGAGTGGTGTAGTGGAGGGAAACAAAGAAACAATGAGAATAACATGTAAGGGGAAGGAGCAGAGAATGAATGACGGTACAAAGAACAACGGGTGGGAGAGGTGGCTTGCTCTTTGAACACTGTTTGGCCCTTTTATTCATCACTTGTGTCAGGGAAGAAATTCAATTAATTTTGCATTTGTAGGTGAACCTACCTAATTTGCACTTTCTGAAACAACGTGCAAAATGAGATACAGCCATCCTTCGAAATTTACCCTTCTCTAATTTTGCAATGTGACTCTCCACCCAAGCAACATGTACAAAAAATGCATATATTAGGAGCAAAGTGTGCATGCAAATTGTGCATTTGTTAAAACAACATACAGAAATGCATTCTACTAGGGAGAACTGTTCTGTTCAGAAATTGCCTATGTTCACTTATTTGTCCCCTGCCTGGAATGGAAATCAATCCAGTGGAATACAATTGGTATTAACTGTTGTTTTTGGTCTGCAGATGTAATTCACTACGAGGTGGCTTTGTTTTGTTTTACCTTATTTGCATTATGTTTCCTTTGCACTGAACTGAATGGGGTAGAATAACTTAATAACAATGTAACATACATAATTAATTAATTATGCAATTTAGGCAACTAATTGCATAAATTGCACAAGTTATGTAATTTCACCACAGCAGACAGTGAGATGAGTAACTCTGCTTTTGATGGCAAATGAATCATAGAATCAAAGAATTGTAGAGTTGGGAGGGACCCTGAGGGCCATTTAGACCAACCCTCTGCAATGAAGGAACCTCAGCTAGATTACATGACACATGGCCAGCCAACCTCTGCTTAGAAACCTCCAAGAGTCCACCACCTCTTGCTGTCAGACAATTATTCCTGATGTTTATTCAGAATCTACTTTCTTGTAACTTGAATTCATTGATTCAGGTCCTAGCTTCCAGAGCTAGAGAAAACAACCTTCCTCCAGAAACAGTGCCACATGTAACAAGCAAAGGGTAGATCAGGAAATGATGCACAACTTGTGCATGCTGCCATTTCTGCGTATAGGCAAAACACTCTCCAAAAGAGCTGGAAATTATTATATTCGTTAGAATATTAGTCAGGTCTCAATAGCTGAAATGCAAACCACATAGAATACTGATAGAATCAATGTCGGCTAAGTTCTTCCTTTTCATGTCTATGCTTTGCTTACAAGTGCCAAGGGAAAACTATGTCAGGGAGAAAATTTCTCCAGATTGAATAATTGAGATCAGTCTCATCTTCTAAGGAGGGACCACGAAATAAACAGTCAACCCAATAACCCTGAGGTAGCACAGCCGTAAAACACTAAGGGAGGGAGAAGAAGAAACTAATATTCAGAGAGGATCAGGAAATAAATGAAGAGCAAAGGTTCAGAAAGGAAAGGACATGTTTTCCAAGGGGAAACCATGAAACAGAACCTCCATCATTCACTTTTTGTCATTGGGAATAAAGAATTTCCCCCTTCCTGTCATACACAAACGTTTTGCCAGTAACAGAACAGAATGCTCTGGGACCTGGATCTCCACTAATCAAAGCACAATAATAGTGCAGAGCTAAACTATGGAATTCATTCCTGCAAGATGTGGTGATAGCAACCAATTTGGATGGCTTCAACAGAGGATCTATGGGGGATAAGTGGCTATGAGATTTGATGGCTATGTTTGCCTCCAGTATTGGAGGCGGTGTGTCTCTGACTTCCAGCTGGTTTGGAGAGCAGATGGGCCTCTTTGTGGCCTTTTAATGGGTGACTGCTTGACCACTTTGGGAACAGGATCCCTGACTCAATGGACCTTTGGTCTGATCCAGCAGGGCTCTCCTTATGTTATTGTGACCTCCAGTAGGCGCCAGCTGCACTCTCTGTTTCACTGTTATCCACTGGAAGAAGGATGGGGATGACTATAAGCAAGCAAAATTTTAGACCTTTCTCTTTCTCTTGCTTCCATTCCAGAAGGTACATAGCTCAAGGGCTGAGCATCTGCTTGACATGCAGAAGTTCAAGCCCTGTCATCTCCAGGAAGGGGCAGAAAACATTGGACAACTGCTGCCAGTCAGTGTAGATGGAGCTGAGCTAGAAAAACCAAAGAGCTTGACTCAGAATAAAAGCAACTTCCTATTTTCCATAATTCTGACCTCTTAGTTAGCAGGGTTAGGAAAATATCTCACCATATCCTACTTTCTGCAGGCTTCAGAAGTTGTGTGTCGTTGGACACCCCATCGTTCTCTGCCGCAGTTCATTTTCTGTGCTTTCCCCCTCCCAATTGAACTAATGATCTCTCTGGCTTTTTCAGCCAGGTTCCCTGCTGCTCTTTTTCTCCCCTTCCTACTGTAACTCTAAACACCATAAGTAAGGCCAAGCTGATGACACTGCAAATTGAGGGATGGAGCCCTGAAAATAGCCTACAATTTTCTTTCTGATTTGATGCATTGGTTCATGGTCTTCTGTATTTCCACCTCTTTAAAAAACAGCAATTCTGTAATAGCTGCCGTTTTTTGGTGAATGGCACTCTATGAGGTAGTATCATTTTAGTCTGGCATTATAGCAGACTGAAATGATGGGCACCACAAACCAAAATGCAAAACCCTCTCCAGGAAGGAAGTTATCGATTAGAGATTTCTACTGCATCTGTACTTTCCACCTCCCTCCTCTGTCCATATCCACATCTTGTTGGGGGACGACACAATGGAAACACCCAGGAGTCAGCCCGGCACCATTCATCTCGCACAGATCTGTGCTGGCAGGTTGTGCTTTAAGGGTACGATCTAAATGGTGCATCCTTGGCTTTTAAAGACTTCGCTTCTGAATGAACTGGTTGGACTTGTCACGAGGCACAATTACACAGCTGTTGAAAGGACTACTTAGCTCTTCAAGCGATGGTTTTTTAAAAGGGCATTGGGCAATTCTGTTGAAGCTAGGCATATTGATGGCTTTTGAAAGTCAGCAAGCTAGTTTGGGCCAAACTTCACATAGTGAACCTGATCTGTGGTCAGTGTATCCTGGTATTTCATTTACAGCTTGTGTCACAATCATGATGCAGGGGTGGGGATGGACCCTGTGCTTCATCCATGTCTGTGATCAATAATCAATTTATCAATGAACCAAATTGTTATGGTCAATGACCAGTATTCAAAAAGGAACTTTGTGCAAATAGATGGAAAGGTACCAAATGAAAGTAGAGAACCATGACAATAAAATGACTAAGAACTGTATAATACTATAGAAAACAAAATTGGGCACAGAAAACAAAATTATAAGTTTTCTCAAATGAATCCTTGGTGAGTGCTACATACAGCAGCACAACATTTAGCCCTCTGGAAGAAATGGTTGTTTTCTGATCAGGAGAGAGAGAGAGAGAGAGAGAGAGAGAGAGAGAGAGAGATAAAATGCATCTGATCACCTTGGGAATTAGTGTAAAGGGGTCAATACATAATCACAATATATTAAGCAATATATCACAATTGCTTAATCTGCTATGGTGATTAAAATCATCCACCCTTGCCCCAACTACCCAAAGCTGTTCCTAATATACACATTTTTAATGCAGTTTTTTCCTAATATGTGCAATTTTTTACAGAACAATTTCCCTTAATATAATGTGTGCTTGTATGGTATTTTCACTAATACATGCATTTATATGCACATTTTATCAGGAACCTAAATCACATTTCTCCCCAGAATTAGTCTGCAGGGGGAATGTCATATCCCACATATTAGGATAAAGAAGAAGAAGAAGAAGAAGAAGAAGAAGAAGAAGAAGAAGAAGAAGAAGAAGAAGAAGAAGAAGAAGGTGAAGGCGAAGAAGTAGTCTGCTTCCACCCACCCTAAGAAATGTTTTGCTCATTTTATTAAAACTTATATGGCCTAGGCAGAAACCATCTGCTAGCATTAGAATTTGCCAAAGGCACTTCGCCTTCTGGGTTGCAGGTTCATGGCTATCACCAAGTATTATCCTAACCACATGTTCACCTCCAAACAGCAATCTCTAGTGATGAGGTTTAGAGTCAAAACAGGTCCACGAGATATAAGAAGAAAGGATCAGCATGCTTGGGGGTGGACTTGCTTCTGGGTAGACATGGCTAGGGTAGAAGCCTCTCTTCTTCTTTTTAAGGATTGCAGCCTTCATTTGTTAAATTATGGGGGAAATAGAAACACTTGTATCCATTTTAATAGATTAAATTATTAAATAATCCTCAAATAACCATTCATAAAATAAAGGAAAAAACACTTTTCACAATTAATCCAGAAAAGGAGAATGATTAATGTTAGGCCAACAACAAGCAGCAAATTGCCATTCAGCAGAGCACACTGGAGTCCATAATTATATATGAACTAGTAATCAACAAAAATTGAATCTACGATTTACTCCTTTGCGTCTATTTTGTGTCACTTCTCATAAGTTGCATCTGGTCAAATATTCTCTGCCCTCCCTCTATGCAGTTTGGATGCAAGCTATAATTATCTGGAATGAGACAATGCTCTTTTATTAAAGTAGCTTTTTGCCGAAATTAAATGCTTTTAATTGACAATTACAGTACATCTTCAGCAACTTGCTCCAAGCAAGTTGGCATTGAACAATCTCAGACAAGGAAGCCACTTCGCAATTTATGTTTATGAGCCCCATTACAAATGTTCTGTCGGGGTGCCCCCACGATGCCACAGATCTCATGATGCACATGGCCCATGCTTCTAGCCTTTCCAGAACATCTGCAAAGGATTGTAGGAGGATGTCTGGAACTGCATATCAGACTTTGCCATCTCTCTAAAATCCACTCTGCACACCTCTGAACTCCCTGCTTAAGTTAAGACCAATAATCCCGTGCTCCAGTGATAATGAAGATGATATATTGGGTGGATGGGCAGGGGTAGGAACTGCCGGCACCTGAGGAAGTGGCTATGCTTCGACCAATAGAGAGAGGAACACTTATAAAACCTGTGAGCTTTCTTGACTGCAATTTTAAAAAGCCTGCACCCCACCAATGAGAATTTCAAACACACATACATACACACACACACAGAGAGAGAGAGAGAGAGAGAGAGAGCCCTTTAGGAACAAAATAAGCTCCCTAATACTGGGTGAGACTATTGCTCCATCTATCTTAGTACTGTCTGCACTGACTAAGAGAGACTTCAACAATACAAAGCAGATGCTCTACCACTAAGCTACATTTCTCTGACAATTTTCAAAGTCATTTCCCCCATTAACTGATAGACAACTGTGATGATGGTTTTGGGGAAACACAGACAGAAGAATGACACAGCACCGCTGGGCAATAGATTTCCAGGGTCTCAGCTAGAGAACAGTCTTCTCCATCATTTTCCACCTGACCTACCATATATTTGTTCACTTTGCATTTGGACTCCGCTTAAGATATTACAACCAAGTTTCGCATGATCATTCCGGAGATTCAGAAGCAGGTTTTTGCATGTGTTTGGATACAGCTGGGTGTCATTTTGAATCAAGGTGGTACACTGAACTTTTCAAAACGACACTGATGTTTCTTAGAATTCAAGCATGAGGCTGTTTGAGATATATAGGCCATGGGTTGAACATGGGACCTTGTTTGTGCAACGCATTTGCTCTATCACTGAGTTGTGGCCACTTTTGCAACTTGGTTGGATTACATAACAAACAGGAACCTTGCTTTTGGGAAGCTCGTAAGGGCAAACCTTACATGCAATTTGCTTTTTAAGGTGGCAGGCATGATTTGGTAATCTTGATTGGGCCCTGATCTGACCTGGACCAATCTGGGCCCAACCCAAACTAAGGCCCAATCCAGGGCCTGAGACCAATTGATTACTTTCCACAGCCCCTAAGTTAAAAATAGCATTTTAAACTCTAATTAAACATGCAGTTGGTAATGAGGAGAGTGAGGAAAACAGATGATAGAAGCAGAGACTCTGCCTCCACTGTTTTCTACCCCACTGTCCTCACGTCCTGACCATTCCCCCACCCTTTGACACCCACAGGCAGACCCTGTCAGACCCAGGGCAATCTGGGGCTGCCTCAACCCACACTGGATAATTGGCCCAATTCAGTTTGGATCTGGAATTTGTTTGGACTGGGTGCACAGCCCTAATAAGCACCCATTGCTTATTACAATATGGCTTTGATTATGGGATTTAATTTCATACACGAAGGAAAAGGTTTATACATTTCTACCCCCATGGGCATATATATATATATGGATTCTCTGTGCTGCTCTTTGTTGAAAGTTAGAAGAGGGCAGGAGGATTAATGAGCTTAAAGGATCAAGTACAGGAAGCTTTGGGGGTTGAATATTAATGCATTGTATGATTTCAGAGGTGAAGTGCCATAGAATGAATCGTAAGCCTGAGCTGAACTGGCTTTTGCTTAAAAGGTTATTTGGTTTACATTATCTTTTGCATAGAAGAAACACACTTATTATGGACAGTCAAGGGTAAGGATGTGTTTAGTTTGCAAGCTCACGACTTATCCATAGCTAAACACTTTGAGCTGGGAGTTTGCTTCCAGGCTGTGTGATCTGTTAGATGTGTCTAGTCCAGGAGGAAAAGGTGTCTCAACTTGGACAGTCAATTCAAAACTAGGTTTACTTACTGGCAAAGTTCTCTCAAGCCTAGCTCAGATGTCAATTCAGGGGCCTTTAAAATCCCACCTCACATGAATGGTGGCTTTCTTTTGAAAAGTTTTTATTTGTAAAAAAATAAAAATAAAATCTAATTGTGCAAAACAAAAACTGCAACATAAAAAGGTGGCATTATAAATCTTAAACTAGAAACAAAAATGTATGCTGCCTGTGTCTGAAACTGACATATTTTCTGTGTCAAGCCTTTCATCTTCTCCTGGGCATTTGATGGGATATGGTCTAGGTGTGTGAAGAGTTTGTCACCCTTGGGTGCTGAAAAAAAACCTGTTTCCCACCCTGTGGAATCTGCTGTTGACTTATGGATTGATTTGTTAAATTTAGGCCATAGCTCAGTGGTAGAGCACCTGCTTTGTATGCAGGCGGTTCCAAGTTCAATCTCTGGCATGTCCAGGTAGGGCTTAGAGAGACCCTGCCTGAAACCCCAGAGAGGCACTGCTGTGCTGCGTATGCAATACTACTTAAGAGGGGCCAATGGCCTGACTCAATATAAGGCAGTTTCCTATGCTCCTGTGTTCATTTTAAATAACTGTGTATGTCTTTAAAACTTAATGTAAGTCACCTAAAGGCCACCCTGTGTTCAGCATCAAACAAATTTAATAATAATAATAATGCCTCATAATTATAATTTTATAATTGCTATAGGCCATGATGGCTAAGTCTTACCTCTACTGTTGAAACAGCATCCTCTGAAAAGCAGTTGTTGAAGAACACAGGTCAGGAGGGCACTATTGCACTCAGGCCCTGCTTGTGGGATTTCCATAGTTGGCCACAGAGAGAGCAGGATGCTGAACCAGGTGGGCCTTTGGCCTGATCCAGCAGGCTCTCTGCTTTTCCATGCAGGAGTGCACAAGAGGAAATAGTACTTCTGCCTAGGCTCAAAGGGAAATCCTTGCCTCCAACCATGTTTCTCCAAAGGAGATTTCCCCATCTTTTATTTTCCTCTTATGTCTTCCTGTGTGGAGCTTGTTTCATTTACAAGTCCAGCCATTACTGATTTGAAGAGGATGGAGGAGCTTTGCAAAGCTTCTCTTTCCCTCTCCCATTCCCACTCTCTCAACCAAGGTGTAAAACCTAGTCAGCTATTGGAAAATCCACCTGATAGTATCCTAGACCAATGGTTGTATCAGTGCAGTCATAGCAGGCAGCCTTGGAAGCAGGTTGTACAAATGTCAATCCATCGAATACATTACTAAAACCCTGTGCACTAAGCTGCTATATGCTCTGCACCATGAGCAGCAAGGGAAGGAAATATCTCCATTATCCTTGTCGCTGCTCTTCTTCTTCCTCAAGACTGTACCTTCCTGCCCTTGCCTTCCTCCAAGTGCCCTGGCAGAGCCCATGCCTGGAACGCATCAGGCACTTTGCCCTTTGATGTCGCTCCATTAATTTGAAGGAAGCGGCGCCAGATCCATACGGCCTCATTCTCCTCCTTTCCTTATTGTCATACAGTACTATAGTGCACCCTACATTGATGTGCCTGGCAGGAGACAGCTATATTAGCAGTAAGATATGCAGGCTGGTGCCAGACTCAAGAATGCTGGCAGCAAAAGTCTCATACGAAAGGGGCAGGCAGGGCTTGGGAAACAAGGGAATAATTTAATGCAAATGTTCTGCACTGCTCCCCAGGCACAGAGATTAGGTATGTCAAAAAACTTTAAGTGCTCCTTCTGGTTAATAATATGGAGAACTAATTATTACTTACTGTACATAAGGTTTTCTGAAATGGCTGTGTTAGTCATTTTCACCCCTCCCGCCTCCCTCCTGGAAAGCTCCCTTAAGCACAGCCTGCAAAAAGTATATTTCGCCAGAGTGCTCTGTAGTTCTTTCCCTGCAAAAGTGGGATGCTAATTGTAAAGTTATGACTTTAACTGTGAGTGCCATTCACTTAACTTATTTTTACTCCCTGGTAGACTAGCTAATGGGCTTGTGTTTGAAAGCAGAGAGGGAGAGAACACATTTCGCCAATGCAGTTAAGCATACAGTAAGCTTGTATGAGAGGCTAAGCAAAATCAAAATGCACCCCTAATTTCTGGAATGATACTCTTAAAAGCATGTTTTTACAGGATCTGCCCACCACCACCTTCAAAGCAGTCTTCTGTAACTGAATAGAGATGGAGATAGAGACAAATTGGGAAGATTCAGAACAGATAAAAGAAAGTACTTTTTAACATGGTTAGGTTAAAGGAGGATATAAATGGCCACTAGCCATGGTGGTGCGCACTGTCCCCATAGTTGCAGGCAGCAATGCTTCTGAATACCAGTTGCTGGGAGCCTCAGGAGAGGAGTGCTCTTGTGTCACGTTTTGTTTGAGGATTTCCAACAAGCATCTGGTTGGCCACTGTGAGAACAGAATGCTGGACTAGATGGGTCATTGGCCTGATCCAGCAGGGCTTGTCTTGTGTGCTTAAATCTGATAATGTGTCTAAAGTAATTTCGAAACAATTTTTCAGTTGCATTGTTCTTCATCTCACACCTGCCTTAGATTTCGCTTCCTTCTTTCATCCGAGGAGGTACCTGAATTTATAAGCCTTTCCTAATTTAAGCCTGAGGTCATAATAGAGACAGAGTCACAAGAGAGGGAATGATTTGCTGGATGGAAAATACGAGCTCTCATTATTCACCAAGAAGCAAGAACATTTTTTTTTGGAGTGGGAAACATGGCCAGTTATCATGCCCTTTCTCCCTTAATCTGAGTCTTGCTTAGAAAACCATAGTAATTACCTCCATAATCAAGTTTCCTAACAAGACAGAAACTTTTCCTCTCACTTTCCCTTCCATAAAGTCAATTTGCAAACCATGGGGGGCTGGCTGACTACTAGAATTTCTCAGACTGTGAGATTGAAGACAAACAAATCTGCCGACGGAGACAGTATGTTATTAGAATCAAGATTATGATTAATTAGTCACTTATTCTGAGTGATTTACCCTGTTCCTTTCTCCACTGGTGTTGCCATAGCCTGCTGAGGACATCAGGTGTGTGGTTGCATTATGCATACTAAATAGGGAATTGAAACAATAGGTTGCTAAAAAGCTGCCAGTGCATTGGAATAATGGCTCATAAACTGAAAGCAACGGAACTTGAGTTTCCATCAAATGCCTCATAATGTCAGACAGGCTCATTCTGAAGGAAGTTACAAACTTGGGAAAGGGAACCTCAGACTTCAGAATCTGCAGCCTGAAGACACCAATTCTCAAGCTACAGGACCACACAAGCCTTGCTGGAAACCTTCACAGAAGTGGAAGGCCACAAAGCAGATGAAGATGAACTTCCAGTTTTAAGAATGGGGTGATGGTTCCTTAATTTGAAATGTTTAGGAAAGCACTACTGTAAAGATACGTTCTGCATTCATTTTCAATGTTGTACAGAAGTAGTGAGTTTAGAAGGCATATCTGCTCAACCTCTACTGCAGGGGTGTATAACCTGTGGGCCTACAGATATTGTTGAGGTCCAGCTCCCATCATCCCTGACTATTGACCATGATGGCTTGGGGTGATGGGAGCTGGAGCCCAACACACCAGGAGGTATTTGGAATTGTTGGCTCATTGATATTAGCTTTAGGGTGCAGATCCAAGTGTTTTTGGAAGAGATGGGAACTGGATTCACTCCCCTGTAAGCTGAACAAGGGATTTAGCCAAAATGGCTACATCTAGAAATGATGAAGTTGACAGCACCATTGGCTTGAGGCTGCAGATTAAAGGGTTAACACCTTTTGAGGAATAGGGTTGGGGGTCCTGATTTTGGAAGGGATTAGGTCCAATATTCCCCAAGCAGAAGCTGCCTTACAGGCTAGGGATGGGGAATTTCCACTATTAAGCATTTGAACATGCCACAGAGTGCGTGCAGAGTAGACCATACAGATGGAAACACTGAAGAGACACAAAAATATATTTGCATGGTTTAATAACAAAACTCCTCTAATATATATCTTACATAGTATCTATAATCGTCACCCATCCATCCACCAGAGGGCAGAGTAAGGTACATAAAGGTAAAGGGACCCCTGACCATTAGGTCCAGTCGCGGCCGACTCTGGGGTTGCGGCACTCATCTCGCTTTATTGGCCGAGGGAGCCAGCATACAGCTTCCGGGTCATGTGGCCAGCATGACTAAGCTGCTTCTGGCGAACCAGAGCAGCGCACGGAAACGCCGTTTACCTTCCTGCTGGAGCGGTACCTATTTATTTACTTGCACTTTGACATTCTTTCGAACTGCTGGGTTGGCAGGAGCAGGGACCGAGCAATGGGAGCTCACCCTGTCACGGGGATTCGAACCACTGACCTTCTGATCGGCAAGTCCTAGGCTCTGTGGTTTAACCCACAGCACCACCTGTGTCCCTAAGTAAGGTACATACAGCACATTATAAACCATTCACAATTGCTGACCCAGCTAATTACAGTGACTTATCGGCACGTGCTACACTGCTACACAGCTGTAAAAACTAGGTCAGGATATGCATCCTGGCTTTTAAAGTGGTACACACCCTGTGGAACAATAATGAACCCTAACATTTAAACAAACTATTCCACATCCACATCCACTCAGAAGTTGTTTGCTTCAGCACCCATCATCCCTGACCGTAAGCCATGCTGGCTGGAGCTAATGGGAGCTGGAGTTCAAACATCTGGAGGGCCATGGGTTCTTCATCCCTGGTTTAAGTAATGGTGATAAGAGCCAGATGTGCAAATGTATTGTCTTATTTGAAAGGGATAAATCACACTTGCAAAATTGTACATCAAAGTTGAGGAATAATCTACAAATACAATAAAATATGAGCTGTTTGGAATTCATTCCCCTGCAGTAGTATTTCAAAGGTTGCTATTTTCAGTTCTGCAAGTGGTGTCAGTGAGCTGGGATTGCCCTGAAGGAGTGAGAAGAAGCTTATTGCTGGCATAGCTAGCTCGCTGAGACAACATGAGGAATTTCCTTCCGTCACCCTGTACCCTCAAGTATGCAAAAGTGATTCAATTGTTGCTGTGAAAGCTGTTTAACCTTGAAAATAACAATTGAGGGACCTGAATTTGTGCAAGCCACAATGAATAAGCAACAATGTATTTAATCCATTTCTTTTCTTTTTTCTTTTTAAAAAGTAAGAGTAATCATTTTATATTATTCGGCACAAAGTCAACCAAGAAGATAATCAAAGCACAGGGATAAAACACTGTCCTCTAACTTATGATGACTCACATGCTTCTGTTCTTTTAAACTGGGGAACAGCAGCATTTTCAACCCAAGACCCGCTTTCCCTTCTGGGCAGTCTTCTGTGGGTCACCCTCAGATGGTGGGCATGGCCAGAGGCAAAAGTATTGGGGCAGTTAAAGTAAATATTACTTTTGTACTGGAGGTTAGTTATTCCACACCCCTCTCTGGCCTGCATTTAGGCCAGCAGGCAAGTGGCATGATCAGAGTTCACATCACAGTCCACTCTGTTCAGGCATTTGGGTATTCACATACTGCATTCAATGATTGCACAATCTGTGTACATGAAGCTGAACTGAGCTCTCATACAGTTATTCAAATGTAACAATCAACAAGTGCACAGTCTGTATATATATCTGTGTGCACAACAGCTGAACTATACAACTCCACAAGTGGACATTCTTTCACCTTGGCCAAATGTACTCCATATGAGCACTAGATACCACTTTTTACAATCATGCCCGCCTCGCCCCCTGAATCCTGGGAGCTGAAGTATGTTAAAGGTGCTGAGATTTGTAAGGACACTCCCTGCACCTCTCCCAGAGCTCCATTTCCCAGAATTGTTTTGTGAGATATGCCAGCCTCATATAGCCAACAAACTTAACTCTAACTAATGCATGACGGGGTTAAGACCATAGAATAAGCTGTCATGCCAGGCTTAGCTAGGTCACACACCCTTATTTTGAGAGGAGAGGTTACTAAACTCTTTGTTCTCTCACTTGCACCATGTGAACCCTTCCAGTAAGGATGATCCAAGCTTAGACTGTATGACTTTAGCAAGCCATTTTTAGGGAAGTTTTTAATGTGTGACATTTTAATGTATTTTTAATCTTTGTTGGAAGCCACCCAGAATGGCTCAGGAAACACAGCCAGATGGGTGGGGTACAAATAAATTATTATTATTATTATTATTATTATTATTATTATTATTATTATTTCTAGACAAATAATTTAGAAACATTTGCCATTGTGAGACTAAGTTAAACTGCTCATCTTTTCTTGCTGCCGTGTGGAAAAGCACATGAACTGGACCTTTGAAGGGTTCGTAAGTAAACCATTTTTAACTTGCCAAATGTATGGTCTCTTTCTATGCTAAGGGAAAAGGGGGAGCTTTGGAAGAAACCTAGAATGGGGTATTTTAAAGGTCTAACAGCCTATATTTCCATGCTTTCCTTTGCTGCATGACTTTTCATTTTAAATCTCTGATGGGCTCTCTCACCAAAGAGTACTTGCCCCAAACATGGATACAGGCATCCAAGGAATTCTCCTTCTTTTACTGTATATATTTATTTTTTCCCTTTTAACCAAATATTAAAACCCACAGATTTAGCAACCAATCTCTTTTCACAGAGTAGTAATGTTATTCAGTGACATACTTTGTTGTGTAACACCACACCCACTGGTGTGAATGAAATTTATCACAAGATGCTACTTTATCTGTCAAAAAGCCACAGTTCCAAAACACTACAGGTAGTGCAGTGTGAAAGGAACACTGTTAGAAAACAGGAGAGAAGTGCTAGTATGATAATCAGGAAAACTGAGGCAATATTCCAAGGTCATCCAGTGAGCTTCATGGATTAATATGGATGTGAACCTGGGTCTCCCTGATCTCAGGTAAACACTCTAACTCTAGACTACATTGTCTCCCAGATCCATTTATCAGATGATAATTCAGCTTGCAGAATAGAAATATATTGTCTGGAGAATAGTATATTGTGGTGTGGAGTGTAAAAGGACAATTAGTTGGTTTTGTTCCCAAACCAAGCTCAGCAGTCCATTGCCACACTGGCAACCCTTCTGCACCCCAGACAGGCATCTAAATGAGATCTAAACAATCAGACAACCAATCTGTCTGATTTAGAGTGAATTTTTTACATCCACTAATTATGGTTCTGCATCACCATTTAAGTCTTGGGAAATATGAGAAGATGCTGCCCATCAGCACAGACAATGCTGCTAATTTTGCTCTGTTTGGGGGGTCTTGGGCTCATAAGCAAATGGATTGTTGCATGTCACAGACGTACAGCCGATATGAATAAAGCTTGTTTACAGCACACGGCTTCAGGCCAGCCAGCCGCTACCTCGGCAAAACAACAGCATAATGAGTGGCTGGATTTGGAGCCGGATTGCGTTTAGAGACTTGTGGATTTAAGCACTGTCAACACTCCTAGGCATTTGCACGCAGTGAAGAAATTCAAAAGAAGGCTGTTGTTGCCAGTTCATCAACTTCTACACACAGGAAAGGCAAAACAGGAAACAGACATGGATGCAATAGCTGAAATACAGAGTCTGCATATGGGAAAACACAAGAACTAAGAGGAAAGTTGAGGGATGTTGCTAAATTGCCCCCTCCCCCATGTGGACCCTATCACATTGAGCTCATCCCCAAACTAATTGTTGAAAAGCCTGGGGGCTTCCTTTTAGACACTAATGTCCTCAGACTGAGAGGACAAATGTGGCCCTCCGGGCCTTTCTATTTTGCCCCCAAGGGTCTCCCCAGGCCATACCCTTCACTGGCCCTGTTCTGCACACTCCTTTACCATTGCTGGAATTTGTGTGAGAACTGTGATAATACATTTTGCTTGGATGGATGGATGGATGTTTGGTAAGCATTTGTGTAAAGGCTGAGGATACAGAAACCACTGGATTTTCCCTGACTTTATAGAGATAAGCGTCACATCAATTGTTCCACCTGCATCAGTTGCTCCACTCAAAATTCCTTGGAGGAAGGGGGGGGAATCAGGGTATAAATAGGATTCCTAATTGGAATATATTGTATTCCAATTCCCTCATCCCTGCTTGCGGTGCAGGAGATCTATTACTGAATCACCTTAGGTTGAAAAGCTCTCTTTCCCCCCAAATAATTTTTTTAAAAAGAAAATATCAGATTTTGAAGCTGGAAACATCTTCAGTTACTAGGCAACCCAAAGGGACCAATAGCTCTTCCAACATGCACCTGAAGAACTAGAGCACTAGTTGCAGCCAAGGTGACCAGTTGCAAAATACCCATTTCCAGTTATGTAGGAACATAGCTCATACTCTTTGGGTTTTAGCATGTGAGTCGACTCTTTGGTCCATCTAGCTCAGTACTGTCTGCACTGACTGGTAGCAGCTCTCCCGGGTTTCAGGCAATTGTCTTTCCCAGCCCTACCTAAAGATGTTAGGGAACTGGACCTTCCTGCAAGCAAGGCAGATGTTCTACCACTGAACTATGGTCTTCCTTCTTACGCATATTGCAAATATCTCCTAGGAACTAGGGTTTACATGCTTCCTCTTGACTCCACCCAGCACACAGCAAAGCAAAACTGTCACATGAGGTAGAGTTTGGGAGAAACCCTCTCTTCAAAATCAAGATTCTTAGATGAGCTTGCAGGCAGACTCAGAAACAGAGACCTTCCACTCAGAGTTAAAAATCCACAAAGCAGATCTGTTCCTGCTGAGCCAGTGCAGTTAAATAACCTAATCTCCAGAAATTGTGGCCACCTAGGAAATGAAGAGGAAAGCATATTGCATAATACTCTTTGGGTTTACAGTGGGGCAACACAGGTCTGAGAAGATTTGGTGGGTTAAGAAGAGGAAGGATAGTTCAAATTTGAGGTTGAATTTAAGCTTTTGCTGTTGACATATAAAGCCCTGGATAGCTTGGGACCAGGACTGGAGAACCACCTTCTCCTTCATAGACTCAGTCAATCCCTATGATATTCAGAAGAGGCCCTGCCAGATGTACCATGGCCATCTTCATATTGTATCATCACAGAAGCAGGGCCTTCTCTGTTGTCGCACTGTCCATCTGGGACACTCTGGGACACCTACTCTCACATACCCTCCAACTGGGATGTGTGGAAAATCGGGACACATGTCTCCCAGGGCATGACTCCTGCATGAGTCATGTGACCCATGCAAGACCACAGCCACAAAAGCACATGAGAGCACCACACCCAAAATGTGTGTTTTGGGGCACCACAAAAGCTGGGGGGGGGGGAATCACTGTGCCCAAAATGGCCAGCATGCTTTCTCACACAAAAAAGGGGATGAGAGGATATGCTCTCAGGCAACTGCATTTGACTTTAAGCATCTATTCAAAACACATCTGTTTAGATAAGATTTCCATGACACAAGTGTATCCAAAGCAAGATCATAAAAGAAGAAATGAATACAACTGAAAGTCACCAGCAGCAAACTATCTCAGTAAAATAGAAATCATAGCAGCACCAAAATTTCATCAATTTGAAAACTCCAAGAGTTCCGCACAGGGCACCGTTGGAACCCAAAGCCCCTCACTGTGAGTTTGTTGCACAAGACCACCTAATCAACTATAATTGTGCAATCTGAATTTGCTGCTCTGTCGTTGAATTCTTCCTTTAAATAGTGACAGTCTGGAAGTTTCCTTTACACACATACACACAGTAAATGCACATTATATGTGAGCTAGACCTGTGCCTCAAATCAGTCAGTCAGTGGAAATTGAGAGACACAGAATACCTGTAGAACTTCCTCATTACCAGACCTACTCTTTCTTCTCAGGCAAAGAAAAAATCCACATGTTTTAAGCCAGCTTCAGCTCATAGAGAGCCCCAGGCACAGCTCCACAAAATAAAGAGTACATGGCGAGAAGCTGTGCAGTCCTTGTAAAAGTTGCAAACCAGCAGGATTCAGCATACTTAAGTGCAAGCAACAGAGCGGTCAAAGTATTGTATCTCAAAACTCATTCCCCCTTTTTTCCACTGCCCCTACCTCCTGCAGCTCTGCAGGTTAGGATTCCTGTCCTCTGCTGCTTGAAAAGAAACAGCAAAGCCTCTGGCTAAACAGACCCTGTGCAATAGGCACCATCTTTCATTGTCTGTTGACTGAAGAGTAGCGGAAAAAATAAGAGTCAGGATTTTTGCTATTCCCACTACTTACTGAAAAGGCAGTTGATTGCTTCCAAAGCAGTATTTGAAAATGATTAAAGCCATCCTATTGCTAGTAGCCCCTTCCCTCCACAAACAATCAGTGTTCTCTGTACTCTGTAATTTATACTATGCAAGCACAGACATTGGCCTGGTTTGCATAAAATGCTAACCCATGCTTTGTTTAAGAAACCATGAGTCAACCATGTATTATGCCTTCATGATTGATTCCTCCAAAGTCTGAGTTGTTTTCTAACTCATCTTAACACATGTTGGTGAGCATCTGGGCTGGCAAAACAGACCATGGTTAAGAATGGGTGCGCAGTTCACACGTAGCACCAAGCTTTCAGACAAAACAAAATAAAGTTCATAAGCCAACAACATACCATGGCTTTGGATTGTGGCTTGTTGGCACTAACCAAACCACAGTTAAGCTACTGGTTTGCAGTCATGCATAAATCTAAATCAAGGTTTAATAAACCATCCTTTAATAAACCACAATTTAGTGATATGTGTGAATCAGGCGACTGAATTTAAACAATATTGTTGTACTACAGGAGGAAAATAGATAAAGTATGTGATTTCCATAGAAAGTTGCTTGTGCAAAAGTGCACACAAAAATATGCATACTAGGGGATGTGTGAATGAAAAATACTGATGAATTTTCATGAGGATTTTTTAAAAGTCAAAGTTGGTGCAGAGCTGTGGTGAACTGAAGACTGGGGGCGGGGGGAAGGAAACCGAGAGAAATTGAAATTGACAGATAGAAATACTGGAGGAAATTATTTGCTTTGTTTTTTCTCATCCTAGCACACATGGCCTTTCTTACAGATCCAAATGCAGTTCCCAGTCAGATTATGCTCATCTATAGATTTTGCAGTGCTTTTTCAGTGGGGAAAAAGTGCTCACAAAATTTTACATAAAAGATGCATATAAAATAGGTATTTTACTGGTGAATGCATTGAAAAGTGAGAGTTTGCAGTGAGAGACTTCAGACTAACCTTTGGTTACCTTGCTGCTCTTCTTTGGAGAGCTTGGAATGTCTATCAGTATAATTTAGTTTCTTCTTTTCTTAGTTTCTCATTTTTCTAGTTTTAATACTACTACTACTAATTTATTATTTAAACCCCACCCATCTGGCTGGGTTTCCCCAGCCACTCTGGGCGGCTTCCAACAGAACACTAAAATACAATAACATATTAAACATTAAAAGCTTCCCTAAACAGGGCTGCCTTCAGATGTCTTCTAAAAGTTTGGTAGTTATTTTGCTCTTTGACATCTGGTGGGAGGGCGTTCCACAGGCCAGGTGCCACTACCAAGAAGGCCCTCTGCCTGGTTCCCTGTAACTTGGCTTCTCGTAGCGAGGGAACCACCAGAAGGCCCTTGACGCTGGACCTCAGTGTCCGGGCAGAATGATGGAGGTAGAGATGCTCCTTCAAGTATAAGTTCTCCTTTAAGTTCCTTTCTTCACATTTCTACATCAATTTGTGATTTTTTTAAAAACGTCCTCATGAAAATGCATCTGAATTTCTCCCAATATACACATTTTTGTTTTGTTTTTTAAAAAGATATTTATTAACGTTTTCAATTTTTTATGCAAACAAAAAACAAAAAAAATTAAAAAGACATATAGTTCATAATATGTAGTTTTCAATAACATATTTCTCTGACCTCCTCATACCTCCCCTTCTTGTATTCCATTTCAAATTATTTGTTCAGCAAATCCTTAACTTAAAGCATTACAGCTTATAATAACACCTTGTTTTCTATCCAACCATTTTTTCATATTCCTTACCAATATACACATTTTTGTAGGCCATGTTGCCCAACATATACGTTTGCAAAGCAGTTTCCTCTAATGTAATGCATTTTGTATGTTATTTTCACTAATATATGCATTTTTAACCATTCTTTCCCCATTAATAAAGACCAAAGAAAATAAGAAAATAAAAAGGGGGGGACCCATGATTTTTACATAACATAAAATTGGCACAACAGATGATACAATATAATGCACTGATAATGCAGCTAAAAGTATCAAGTCCAATAGATGTCAAAAAGCCTAAGATATACTGACATATATTCAGGTATTTTAAGTACATTAATGAAGGGGGTAGCTTTAAACCAGGTTTCCTCCAACTCGGCCCTCCAGATGTTTTGAGACTACAATTCCCATCATCCCTGACCACTGGTCCTGCTAGCTAGAGATCATGGGAGTTGTAGGCCAAAAACATCTGGAGGGCCGAGTTGGAGGAAGCCTGCTTTAGACAGTGTCCCACATCCCATTCTTCTCTTCTCCATATGTGTCTGTATGTGCATATTGCCCTAGCTAGTATATGCTTTTTTGTAGACCTTACTTGCCTGGAGAACTGCACTGCAAAAATGGCAGAAGCATGAATTTGGAAGCATTTGCAGTGTTCCAGTTCTCATATTGCTTCCAAAAGTGAAAAGTAGGTAGATTTGCCTTTAAATGTGAACTGAATCACATTAGTCTCCCACCCCTGCAGCAGAGTTTTTTCATCAAGCCACTGGTGTAAGTAAAACGCAGGATCCAACCCTGAAGTTTGCTTCTTGATTGCCATTTCTTTCCATTGCTGAGCTTCCTTGTGACTTCTAAATGACCACCATGTGTTCACTTTGATTGACAAAATTTGAATGGAAAGCTAACAAAAGGGAGAACGGCAGATACCCCCACGTCCCTGTTACGGAGCCAGAATGACAATGAAGGGAAGAGACGGAGTAGACGTATGCTGGTTGCCTTCCGCCCCCTTCTCGCTGCATGAACCCAGAGGTGAAATTGCTGGAAGAAGACTAACTGCTCTACAAGTCGATGTGAAGGAAATAAATTGTAATGCGACGCCTATATTGCACACTCTTGGCAGCTAAAATGCATGTATCTGACTCTCAAATTAGCAGTGTTAGTTCCCAAGCATTGCCAAACCTCTTGATTTGTCTCTTGGTGCTTGGAATTAACAGAGAACCTCTCCAATTGAGAAAGGGGAGAAAGCTGTTTTTAAACAATGTTCATGTTGTAACTGGAACCATCCCTACTCAGAGCCAGTGATAATACTAATATCTCTTACTTAAAGGCAGCTATTTGGAAAGGAAAAGAAGAATAAAGCAGAGAGGGAAGATTTAGGAGGAGTTTATCTATTGTTTTTATTGCCCTTGAAGAAGCACATAGGAAAACACTAGGCAATGCCAATTAGGAAGAAATAGAGAATGCAGTTCTCAAAGCGATTCATTCAGAGTAGACTCACAAAGGGATGTACCACACATTATGAGGTGCTTATATTCTCTGTGCAAGTATAGCATGATGCCTGTATTTGGGTTGTCATAATTATCTGATTATCAACTTGGATAGTTTTAAAAGTGGATTAGACAAATTCAAAGAGGTTAAGCCTGCCAGAGGCTACAAGGCATGAGGGACAGTGTTATATCTCCACTGCTGGTGATAATATTCTTCTGAATGCTAGGGCTGTACACTGAGCCAAAACAGGACAATTTGGAGGAATTCAAAGTTGGGTTGAGACACGGTTCACAATGCAAGGTCAAGAGCAATCTGGGCCTGTCAGGGAGTGATGCATCAGGCAGGCTGGAAAGATAGATAGGCAGGTGGGGAAACCCATGAAATGACTAAGTGTTACCTGAGCTTTGGCTGCATCTTCCCAGGAGAAGGTTGGAGCCCAATGCTGGCTAGCTGTACTACCTGACTGACCTCACAGGATCAATGGCTCTGATCAACAGCTATTGAGGGGAAGTATCAATCCTGCAGGGTGCAGTAACTGCTTTGTAAGCAGGTTTCTGGTAGGAAAGCCACTTAACAAAGCGGCACCGCATAGGATCACTGCCACAACAGTGCATATGAGCTATGGCCACAACAACAGCTTATGAAATGCTCTGTGGTAAAGCTCAACTCAAGTTTGGCAACAAGGGCATAGTGGATTCTAGAATTTTGCCCTATAGAAATAAGGCAATCTTCTTTCTTGCAGGCCCCAACAGAAATGGGAGGAGGGGGGAGGAACAGCTTTTGAAAAATCACAGCCATTAAATACAAAGTGAGGAAAGAACCAAGTACACAAGGCAGATCAATATGGAGAATCAGAGCACACAAACACCTATTCACAGAACATGTTTGGACAGAACGTGCAACAAAGAATGGACTGCTGAGATGTTTCTCATTTAGGAGTTGTAAAAGGTGGAATTGATAAGCCCCATCTACCTTTCTTTCCTTCGTATGACTTGTCTCATCCTGTTGATCAACTTACTACCACTTAACATCTTAACATCGAAAACTTTACCACTTACCTATTCAGTCTTTACATACAACTCTTTAAGGTAGGTCACTGCTACCATTCCCATATAGCAGACAGGGATATGAGGCTGAGTGACATAAGAATCATGGGAAGCAATTGGGTCAGGCTATTTGAAGGCTGATCGCCGAAGAATTGATGCTTTTGAATTATGGTGCTGGAGGAGACTCTTGAGAGTCCCATGGACTGCAAGAAGATCAAACCTCTCCATTCTTAAGGAAATCAGCCCTGAGTGCTCACTGGAAGGACAGATCGTGAAGCTGAGGCTCCAATACTTTGGCCACCTCATGAGAAGTGAAGACTCCCTGGAAAAGACCCTGATGTTGGGAAAGATAGAGGGCACAAGGAAGAGGGGACAACAGAGGACAAGATGGTTGGATAGAGTTCTCAAAGCTACCAGCATGAGTTTGACTAAACTGTGGGAGGCAGTGGAAGGCAGAAGTGCCTGGCGTGCTCTGGTCCATGGGGTCACGAAGAGTCGGACACGACTAAATGACTAAACAACAACAACAACACTTGTTCACCTAGGCTAGTACAGTATTACCTATTCTGACTGACAGTGGTTGCCAGTCAGTGTAGGTAATACTGAGGTAGATGGATCAATGATTTCAGTCCATAGAATGGCCACTTCCTGTATTAAAGAGTTGGCAAGGGACACCCAATGAAGTCACTTACAAATATATCTTCACCCCCTCCGTATACAGCTGAAGAATTAGCTACCTTTCTGTTCATTCTATGCAATTCTGGAGCCTATATGTTTCCAAGTTGAAACAAGCAGATGCTGGCTCAGTGAAAAATAAATAAATATGGGATAAAACGGGATGGGGAATATAAGTCCCAAAGAATTGCTGACTGCCCCTTTAGCTGGTTATCTATCTGAGCAAAAACAAGCTTCCAGACACATCAGTTCAGCAGTTCATACATGCTGGCTCAGATGGTATGCATAGCCAAGAGGCGTGCAACCGTGTAGCTAATTTCTCTGCAAAGAAGCACTTTGCTTTCTGGTGACCTGCTCAGTCCGATGTAATGGATTGTTGACTGTTCTGTTTAGCAGACTGGGAAACCTTCTTGTTTAAAAGAGAAATACCATCTAGAAAAACACAGGTCCAGGGGCTCAAGTTAAGCAGAGACAAGTCACCCTGCTGATGTGGACCCCTAATGTGTGTGTGTGTGTGTGTGTGTGTGAACAATGCAGTTTGTATTGATGCTGCTAGCCCAGAGACAGTGATCTACTGGTAAAAGCCTTATGCCTTCAGATACTAATTCTCCGGGCACAGGCAAGACATGAAGAACTTTTTGTTTGAGTAAAGCAGGTGAGATTTAATCAGAAAGGGAGACTGTGGTGTATTGACAGAAGCATTCTTTCCAAACCATTTTACAAAATGGAAGAAGAAGAAAAAGAAATAACAGAGGACCAAGTGCAAAGGAATTCTACTGGGAAGGGAGGGAGGGAGAGAGGGTAGATTCCCACCAGATGGTTTCATAGCATCTCTGTCCCCCAGTTTCCTTCTGAGGAGAGGGCTGCAGTCTTACAGCATCCTTGTGCTCCTCCTATGAGAACATACATAAGATGAGCCCTGCTGGATGAAGCCAAAGAACAATCTAGTCCAACGGTTCCCAAACCTTTTCAGGCCACGATCCCCTTGGTCCCAT